>NW_005871207.1:3051165-3058839 GCF_000147115.1 Myotis lucifugus | reverse complement strand
CCAATAAGATGTGAAAATTACAAGAAAGAAATAGTTAAAAGGCCATTTCAGATGTCTAGCCATTGGTGGAAGTGATGTCATTACTAAATGAGGAGCCGAGGAATCTGTATTTTAGCAGCTGTCCAAGTGTTTCTGATTATGAGTGTCTGAGGGCTACCCTTTAAGAAATTACAATAAAATTACACATAGTCCTTAATGTACTAATCTCAGTCTTTTTGTTTTTTGACACCAGCTATTGATGACCAGGAAGCAGTAAATATGTTCAATCAAGGTAACTTTTAAAATTATTCTATAAATATGATTTGCCAGAATATACAGAGTAAGTGGTCAAGTCAGTTGTGCCCTTTGCCAAAGCTGCGTCTATTGAGGTGATACCTTTATTCTTAGTTCACTCACGTGGGATGTTGTTGAGATAAGACACTGCTGATTCCATTGGCGATAGAGTGCTATTCAGGTTTCCCCTGCTTGAGGAAAGAAACCGTAGCAGTGGCATTCCTCCCAATCTGTAACAAGTGTGGCCTCGTGAAAAATTTCTTGGCAGCTTTGGGAAGCTTTTCCTGCCCTGGTCCTATGGTGGCATTTCTGTAGAATTGTAATTTATGTTGGGTAATATCGTTTATATGGCTTCTCCTAACTACCAGAATAGTGTGCTTTGTTGTGGAATTATGTTAATTATAAAGTATACATTTTTTAAAATTATAAAATGTGCTGCCAGTTTTATGTTGATAACCTAAAGGACAAGTCATTACTTTCCACTGTCATTCTGTATACTCTCTGGCTAGGATAGCTGAAATATAATCACTAGAAAATAGCAGTTCTCTGATGATAAAATGTAGTCAGAAAGTAATTTAATATACCTCAATAGCTGGCCTATTTCAGATACTTAAATGATGTTATAAGATAATGCTACTCTATGGGTGTTGTTCAACTTTATTATATATTTAATTCATGCTTCTTCATTTTAGTGAAAATATGCTTAAGTAAATTTCTAGAGGATTTGGTTGGCGATACAACAAAGGAATATATGTTCCATGTATATTCTTTTTAAAAAATATATATTTATTGATTTCAGAGGGAAAGGGAGAGGGAGAGATAGAAACATCAATGATGAGAGAGAATCATTGATCGGCTGCCTCTTGCACGCCCCCTATTGGGGACCGAGCCCACAACCCCAGGCATGTGCCCTTGACCCGAATCAAGCCTGGGACCTTTCAGTCTGCAGGGTGACGCTCTATGCACTGAGCCAAACCAGCTAGGGCTCCATGTATATTCTTTCTTTTAAAAATATATATATTTTATTGATTTTTTTACAGAGAGGAAGGGAGAGGGTTAGAGAGTTAGAAACATCGATGAGAGAGAAACATTGATCAGCTGCCTCCTGCACACTCCCCACCGGGGTTGTGCCCGAAACCAAAGTACATGCCCTTGACCGGAATCAAACCTGGGACCCTTCAGTCCACAGTCCATGTATATTCTTAATAGAAGTCTAGACCTTTTCTATCTGAGAAGTCCATTACAAAAAAAAAAAAAAGCCTTTGGATGGTTGTCATATTGAAACAGTATCACTACCTTAGAGCTGGTCCAGCAATGGAAATTGGTGGTGGTGATTTACCTCTAATTTCTTAGTAATAAACCAGAGGAAGTAAATCATGCAAATGGGAATTGAGAGGAACTGAGTGACTGGCCAACCCCAGCCCACTTCAGCTTTGGCCATTGCGGTGATCATGGGCTCTCTTAAGATTTTTATTTGTTTACTAGAGGCCCAGCGCAAGATTAAATCGTGCATGTGTAGGGTCCCCTAGGCCTAGCCTGCCATCAGGGCCATGTCCACCACCCCCGACACCTCGCATGCTCCACGGATGCTGCTGCCCCTTGCCCTCCACCAGATGCCAGGTTCTCACCTTCCCTGGGCCTGGCGTTCACCCACTTGGAGGATGCCTGTAGGCAGCAGCCCCATTGTGGAACCGCTCTCAGCGCCCTCCCCTTTGGCCATGACCCGCGGGCCACGCCATCTGGTATCGGGATGCCGGGATGTCCTTCTGCTCCACTGGCCTCTGCTCCGTCTGGGCTCGGGTAGTAACCTCTGCCGCCACCACAGTCGCCTGCAAGAGTAAAGCTGGCAGGCCGGTGGCACACTCGAGTGCATACTCCCTTACACTCCCCCTCGCACCTCTCAAAGGTTAACCCCGCCCTGTCGAATCCAGCCAATCTGGGAGCCCTGCTGCCCCACCTCCAGCCAATCTTCTCTCCCACCAGCCTCAAACCGCCCCCCCTACAACTGCCTTCCCAACCACCCTGGAGGCTCTCAGTCTTTTGAGCTGAACCTTCAACTCGGTGAAGGCAGGAAGGGCCACCTGACACACCAGGAAACTGAAGTCCGAGGCTGAGTGTGAGCGCAGCTCCGCTCTGTTCCCTCCCATGGAGCCTGTCCTATCCCTCTGCGCCAAGTGCTCAGGTCCCGCCCCTCCCTGACATCAAGGGCCTATTCTGCTTGCCCGCCTCCCACCGCCCGCCGCCACACCCATGCCCCTGCCGCCCACCGCACCCCGGCCACCCTCAGAGCCCTGGCTCTGCTCCCGCCTCCGCCGCCTCTACTTTGCTCCCTTCTGCAGCACTTGGCTTCCTTCTACGTTGTCTTCAGTCTTCGCTCCCAGCTGGTATATGCAAATTAACCGCCATATTGGTTGGGTTAATTTGCATATAGTCGTTCTGATTGGCTGGTGGGTGTAGCGAAGGTACAGTCAATTAGCATCTTTGTCTTTTATTAGTATAGATTTCATTCTTTTTTAAAATTTTTAATTTTATTTTAATTACAGTTCATATTCAATATTATTTTGTATTAGTTTCAGCTGAACATTTTAAATAAACCTTGTTTGTGTGTGTGTGGTGAGAATGTTTAAGATATACTCTCATCAATCTTCAAGAAATTACTTGAAAAGAAACTTGAAAAGGAATTACTTTAGATCTACAAAATATTCTTGAGAATGACAGGATCTTAAGCTTTCTCACTACACACACATAGGAAAGAGTTAACTATGTGAGGTGATGGATGTGTTATCTTGATCTTCGTTATTCAATAATGCACATGTATATCAATTCATCACATTGTACACTTTAAACATACAATTATATTGATCAGTTATTTCTCAATAAAGTAAGGGGGAAATGTAGTCTCTGATTTGTTCCCTAGTGTGGGTCTGAGAGTCAATATTTCTTTTCTTTTTTCAGCTTTGAGGTATAATTAACAAATAAAGTTGCAAGTTGAAATATAAACTAGACAATGTCAAACTTTGGAAGATTCCCCTATGTAGTTAATTAACACTTCCATCACCTCATATATTTACCCCTCCCCCACCTTTTTTGGTGAAACATTTAAGATCTACTCTCTTAGAACATTTCTATTATGCAATACAGTATTATCAACTGTAATTACTAGGTTTTACATTAGATCCTCGAACTATATTCACCTTATAGCTAAATGTCTGTACCCTTTCACCAAATTTCCTTATTCTTCCCCCCATCCCCCTCAGCCCCTGACAACAACTTTCTATTTTCTGTTTCTATGAGTTTGACTTTGATTTAAGACTAGAGGCCTGGTGCACAAAAATTTGTGCACTCGGGGGTGTCCCTCAGCCCGGCCTGTACCCTCTTGCAATCTGGGACTCCTCGGGGAATGTTCACCTGCTGGCTTAGGCCTGCTCCCTGGGGGAATGGGCCTAAGCTGGCAGTCAGACATCCCTCTGGGAGCCCAGGAGCCCTCAAGGGATGTCCACTTGCCAGCTGGAAGCAGGCCTAAGCTGCAGTCAAACATCCTTAGCGCTGCTGAGGACGCGGGAGAGGCTCCCAGCACTTCTACTGTGCTGGCAGCCGTCAACCTGGCTTGTGGCTGAGCAGAGCTCCCCTGTGGGAGTGCACTGACCACCAGGGGGCAGCTCCTTGCATTGGAGCATCTGCCCCCTGGTGGTCAGTGTGTGTCATAGTGACTAGTCATTCCCAGTCATTCTGTTGTTAGGGTCAATTTGCATATTACCCTTTTATTATGTAGGATAGAGGCATCGTGCTCAGGTGGGGGCTGGCTGGTTTGCCCTGAAGGGTGTCCCGGATCAGGGTGGGGGTCCCGCTGGGGTGCCTGGCCAGCCTGGGTGAGGGACTGAGGGCTGTTCTCAGGCTACTCACAGCCCCTTCAGGGTTGGGGAGTCCCACTGGAATGCCTGGCCGGCCTGGGTGAGGGGCTGATGGCCATTTTCAGGCTGGCCACGCACCCCAACGACCCAAGCTCCCAGACTCTCCTTTTTTTTCTGGGATTTATTTATCTTCTATAATTGAAACTTTGTAGCCTTGAGCGGAGCCCGGGTCCAGCAACCCAGGCTCCCAGCCCCTCTTTGAGTGGAAGCCATGGCTGGCTGGAAGCAGGTATCTGGGATTTATTTATTTTCTATAATTAAAAATTTATAGCCTTGAGTGGAGCTGAGGGCCGGCCAGGGTAGGTGGGAAGCTTGGATTCTTCCATCACCGGGGGCAACCCAAGCCTCCTGCTCACTCCAGCTCCGTGGCCGCCACCATCTTATTTGGGTTAATTTGCATACTGCTTCTGATTGGCTTGTGGATGTGGCTTGTGGGTGTGGCTTGAGCATAGCAGAGGGACAGTTAATTTGAATGTTCTCTTTTATTATATAGGACTAGAGGCCCGGTGCACAAAAATTTGTGCACTCGGGGGGGAGAGGGGGTCCCTCAGCCCAGCCTGTGCCCTCTCACAGTCTGGGACCCCTCGGGAGATAACGACCTGCTGGCTTAAGCCCGCTCCCAGGTGGCAGAGGGCAGGCCCAATCCCTAGGTGCAGCCCCTGGTCGGGCTCAGAGCAGGGCCGATTGGGGAGTTGGGGCGCCGTCCCCTGTCATGCACAGAGCAGGGCAGATTGGGAGGTTGCAATGCCACCCCTAGTCACGCTCAGGGTACAGCCGATTGGGGGGTACCTGGCTTCCTCCATCACTGGAGCAAACAAGCCTCCCTGTTCGCGTCAGCTGCCTGGCTGCCGGCCGCCATCTTGGTTGGCAGTTAATTTGCATATCTCCCTGATTAGCCAATGGGAAGGGTAGCGGAGGTGCGGCTAATTACCATGTTTCCCTTTTATTAGATAGGATTCCATATGTGATACCATGCAGTAGTTTTTCTTGTCTGGCTCATTGCACTTAACATAACACATTCAAGGTTCATTAATATGATTGCAAATGACAGAATGTTTTTCTTTTTAAGGCTAAATATTATACCATTATTCCATTGTGTGTTTGTGTGTGTGTGTGTGTAGCAAGTGCACACGTGCATGCTACATTTTCTTGATCCATTCATCCACGGACAAACACTTAGGTTGTTTCCATACAGCATCAACATTTTTAATAGCTCCCAGGGATACCCATATTGCAGGTCACAGACAATAGTCTGAGTAGTGAGGCTACAAAGAAGATGGAAATTTCCTAGTGAACCCAACAGTGACCTATCATGACCAACCCCAGCTCATGAGGAATTCCAGAGAACTCTGAAGCTGTTCCAGAATTTGAAGCGACACATCAATTAAGTTCAGAAATGTTCTCTAAAATTCAGTTTAGAGGCAACAGTAGTCACATAAGTACCCTAAAAATATAGCATATTGATCATGCTTTTAGAAGGGCTAGCATTTCCTGGGAAAGAATACATAAAAGACAGAATACATAAAAGTCATAAATGATGAACTCTTGCAACGTCTCCCAAAGGTAAATGAATCATGATATTCCCAGAACACTAATGCCCTTTTCTCATTAGAATGCGGGGCCCATCCGAACCTAATATCATTGTCTGAAGAGAGAGTCGTGGGAGGCACAAAGGCTGAGGAAGGAGACTGGCCATGGCAAGTCAGTCTACAGCTGAATGGCGTGCACCACTGTGGCGGCGTCCTGATCAGTAAGACATGGATCCTGACAGCAGCTCACTGCTTCAGAAGGTGAGTCCACAGCTACCTACACATCTGGAACAACTAGGAGAGACATATACATGAGGACTCCACCCATACCCTAAGGACTAAACATGATTAGATTGAGTCAGAAATAATTCAATGCAAAAAAATTGAGTATTTTCTTCCTATTCATGATAGCAAAAATATTTTTTCACCTCCAGCTAGCTAATTTATTCCTGTATTTCAGGTAATTGTATATCACCATGGTAAATAGCAAAGATTTATATGTCAGAATGTTTCATTTAAATCTTAGCTGCAAAAGTTAGGAAATTTATCAAACCTCCACAAGCCTCGTTTTTATTTTTTTATTTTTTCAAATTAGGGCAAATAGGGACATACTGTTATCTATGTCTTAGTTTTATTGGCAGAATTAAATATGCTAATGCAAACATGTTAAATGTTAGCACAATAGTTTGCTGCAAAAAATTGCACATTATATCATGTAAGCTAATCAACAGACTGATGGCTGATCTCAAACTGCCTATGCCATTAACAGTGTTATCTATTTTAAAAACTAATTAAACAAACACTGCCCCTTCCTCAAGGAAGCCTAAGTTCTAACACAAAAGTAATGACCAATTACTTAGAGCAACATAAATAAATTAGTTTAAACAATTTATAGAGAATTCTTTATTGATGTGAATACAGGTTATCCTATATAATAAAAGATAAACATGCAAATTAACCATCCCTCCACTACGCTCAAGCCACACCCACCAGCCATGCCCACCAACCAATGAGGCATGAGTATGCAAATTAACACGACAAAGATGGCAGGTAATTTGCATACACAGAGCAGAGTGGGAGAGCTGGCAGCTTCAGGGGACGTGGCTCCCTCAGTCACTCCCTCGGTCGTTCCCTTGGGGAGACATGGCTCCCTCGGTCACTGGACGGAATGCAGAGCAGGAGAGCCAGTGGCTTGGGGGGACATAGATCCCTCAGTCGGAGAAAACCCAGAGTGTGGGGAGCACCACGAATGCTGGGAATCATAGTTCTGGTGGCAGAAGGATCTCTGGACACTAGAGCAGCGGTTCTCAACCTGTGGGTCGCGACCCCTTTGGCGGTCGAATGACCCTTTCACAGGGGTCGCCTAAGACCATCCTGCATATCAGATATTTACATTAAGATTCATAACAGTAGCAACATTACAGTTATGAAGTAGCAACGAAAATAATTTTATGGTTGAGTCACAACATGAGGAACTGTATTTAAAGGGCCAGAAGGTTGAGAACCACTGCGCTAGAGCAAAGTGAGCCTGGAGCAAATTGCTGTTGCGGTGGGGGATGGAGGGAAAGCAAAGGTGAGAGACATAAGTAAAATCAGAGCATCTAGGAAAACTTAAAGGGAAGATATCCTATAACTCCAGGAAATCTCCACCAGTGAAGCAAAGGGAAAAAATGCCTCTATTATTCTGTGAGCAACAAACCAAACTGGATTGGGGGTCTCAGACATTCGCTCATATGATTGCAAAGACAGACAGAAACTCCCGGATTGGAGAGGGCTCCCCTGAGGCTCCCAGATTGGAGAGGTGCAGGTTGGCTGAGGGAACCCCTTTCCACCTCCTCACCGCTCCCCCAGTGCAAGACTCTTTGTGCGCTGCGCCCTACTTGTGAGCTAAGTAAAAGTAGAAACTACAAAAAAACAGAGACCAATTCTAATGAAATAGACAAGAGGCTCTAATGGGCATA
>NW_005871207.1:3042696-3050797 GCF_000147115.1 Myotis lucifugus | reverse complement strand
CCTTTACAGATTTGATGGACTGCCTCATACTACAATGCCTGGTGGGAATTGTTTATTAAGTTAAGAGGGAGTAACATTTAAAAAGATTAGTACATGTATTCTGAACAAATGTTTTAGGAAACCCCATATTATTCTGAAATTTTCTTATGACTATATTATGACTCAATATATTTTTTACACAATGAATGCATTTTAAATTTCTGATAGCAGAACTTTATGATATCAGGAGTAACCAAATTTCTGATTTAGATCAGCACATTTATTGCTATATATCAGAAAATACAAGCAACAAAATTAACAAAAACATTTCAGTCTTCATTGCCACCTAAAAGGAATGGCATTAATTGATTTTGATCACCCCTGAGTTTAGGAACCAGAAATGCAAATACCTGGACTTAGCAACAAGCACTTAGAGTAATCAAGAATGCGATAGAAAGAGTGCAGGATTCTAAGCTGTATTCAGATCCGACCACCAAAAGCTAAGTAAAGGCCACAGTTATAAATGAAAGCCACAATTATAATGAAAGCCACAGTTATAGATATCACCAATGATAACCAAAGAATTCCATGATTTTAAAGGCTTGGAACATTTGGGGAAGTTTGTCTCCCCAAATCCTTCCATTCACTACCCTGACTTATCCCTAAGAGCTGGCAAACTACATGAACCTTGTATTGGCATCTCCCTGTAGACCTGATTGTCACTGAGAACCCATTAATGAGGATTTGTTTGGGGCAGGACCAATCTTATGTCAAGGGACATAGAAAGGAGTCTTGAATTGTTACCTCCTCTATGAAGCTTTCCCTGATGCTCCTTTCCTTCTCCTACCTTCTTCTCACAAAAATATGCTTATTAACCTTTAACAGTAGTGCCTGTGATTTATGATTATCTCTGTTAGGCTCCTCCTTCATTAGTGCGTAGAGCTGCTCAGTAACACATGGATCCTCACAGCAGCTCACTGCTTCAGAAGGTGAGGCCACAGCTACCTACCCATCTGGAACAACTAGGAGAGACATGTACATGAGGACTCCACCCATAATTATGTATATTCTTATTCTCAGAGAGTCATACTATTCATTATACAAAGTAGATACTTATTAATGGCTTGCTGAATTATAACTAGTGAAAAGAATAGTTACCTTCATTGAGTATTTACTTTGTGGCAAGCACTATGCTTGACATAGTTTACTTGTCTGAATTAATGCTTAAAATTGTGTGAGAGAAAATCACCTATCACATTTTATGCATTAAATAAACTGAGAATTAAAGAGTGTAAGTAACTTGCCCTAAATAATATTGCTAATATGTGGCATAGCCAAGATTTAAATCTAAATCTTACCGGTTCTCAAACCATGATCTTATTCATTTGCTGGAAGAAAAAAAAACATAAAGGAAGAAATGGAGACAGGGAAGCAAGGAGACGAAGAAGGAAGAAAGACGCAAAGAATATATTTTAGAATCTTCACTGAAAGACCCCGATCAAATTAAGTTCAATGTAAAATAATCATGTATTTGCTTGTTGTGAAATATTTTTTCTTTAGAATTTTTAACTAGTATATTTACTTTATACAAGCTACTGTGACTTATAAAAGCATTTCCTGGATATATGAGTTTTATTTCCTGTATCAATTCCACTGTCTATATCTAAACTCCACAAAACCATTAAATTATTATTTGGTTTCATTTTTTAAATATATTTTTATTTATTTTAGAGAGAGAGAGGGAGAGAGTGAGAAACATCGATCAGTTGCCTTCCAATTCGCTGCTTTCCATATGTGCCCAACCTGGGACCAAACCTGCAACCCAAGTATGTGCTCTAGCTGGGAGTAGAACCAACAACCTTTCGTTGCACAGAATGCTGCCCAGCCAACTGAGCCACTCCAGCCAGACTACATTTTGTTTTTATTCAACTTTAGGAGCACATTGAGTTAACCCTACAATTTATAGATCCTTATTTTCATCACTCTGTACAAGATCTTTCTCTCATCTTATTTTTCTCCTTTTATATGTGGATCCTACTTCCACTGCCCCCATAGGCCTCACTGATATTTTACATATGTCTTCAAATATACAATTACCTACAAAATGTATAGGGTGTGTGTGTGTGTGTGTGTGTGTGTGTGTGTGTGTGTGCCCTTCATTTATATAAGTAGCATTGTGCTCATATTATTCCTTATTTTGGGGGCTCAATCCTGGGAATTTTAATCTGGTCCACCATAAACTCCACAGTATACCTTTACTCAAGTAGGTTGCTCCAACTTCACACACACACACACACACACACACACACACACACACACACACCCTCATTTTTGCCTCTCTACAAACCTTCAAGAATTTCTCTGAAATATGTACCCAGAAGTATATATGCAGTCTGCCAAACACACTAAAATGCTTTCCAGAAGTTTACATCTTTACCAGCAATGCAAAAGAGTTTGAACTTCTCTTCACCTACACCATGTTATTCTCTTCTTAAACTGTTGTCATCCTCATGAATATACATTAGATGCTCATTATTGTTATATTTTCCATTTCTCAGCTTACTAGTGGGTTTGAGTATTCTTTTACATACGTATCTACTAGCTGTTTGACCTTCCCCTTCCATGAACTTTCTATTCACATGTTTTGCCCATTTTATAACAGTTTTTCTGCACATTTATTATTGGTTTACAGATTTCTTTCTATATATTCTACAAAAGTTTTAGATATTAAACACTGCAAGTATTTTTTCATGGTTTCTCATCCATCTAGTAAACTTGTCAATAGTATACTTAAATTTGATTCCATGAAATTCATCCATTATTAACCTATGGTCTGTGTTTTGGGAGTTTCACTAAGAAATCCAAATTTCTAGGTCACAAAGATAATGCCTCAGATTTTTTTTTATATTAGTGAGTGGTTTCACCTGCCCCCCCTCGCTCTCTCTAAACACAGACACACACACACACACACACACACACACACACACACACACATTGTACACATGTACACAGAAATCTTCAACAAGCCTCACAGTACAGAAAAATCATTCATTAACTAATAAGATGTGAGCCCCTTTTCATAACTACTATTTATATAGAACTTTTGGCTAAAGGCAAGGCAAGGAAAAAATACAGATGGAAGAAATGAGTTAAAACTAAAGTGGAGAGTCCTTCAGACTTCTTAGTTGTTTGGATAGGAGGATGTAGAAAAGAGAAACATCAATGAAGGCATATCAAAGCATCAGAATATTCTTACTGAGATTTCACCAACCTAAGATATATTTTCTAAAATCTTTCTATGTTTCTTTATTGTGTCAGTGAAGAGTTCAACTCAACTGCTAGCTATGTGATACAGAAATATATAGCAAAGAGGGGTTGACCAAACAGTTTCTCAGTGGTGGTGAGGGTAAAAAACACAAAATCCAAATATTTAACATGTTTTCAAATTCCCTATTCAAATCCATGATTTCTTTCTTTCTTTCTCTCTTTTTTTTTTAGCTACTCTGATCCTCGTAGATGGACTGTCACCTTTGGTATTTCCACAGCATTTCCTGTAATGAGAAAAGCAGTAAATACTATTTTGATCCATAACAATTATAACTCTGCAACTCATGAAAATGATATTGCACTTGTGAAGCTTGCAGAAGGTGTCACCTTTACCAAAAATATCCATACGGTATGTCTCCCAGAGGCTACCCAGAATATTGTACCTGGTTCCACTGCTTATGTAACAGGATGGGGATCACGAGCATATGACAGTAAGTATCTCAGGAAAAAATAAAAAATCTCTTGGTACTTGCTATTATATAATCTTTTTAAATTAGGGAGCACCTGAAAGATGGATTCTACAAACATAGCCATACTATATTCTGGTCAGTCTAAACTGTAGTTATTCCTGAGTTCCCTCAGCAAAGCAAAGCAATGCCCCTAGCTACTATGGAGAATTCCCAAATGCACAGGAAAATGTAAAATAAGGTGATAAAGAAGCATGAGTTCTTCATAGGGAAATACAAGATAAAGTGATGAAAATACATGAATTTTTCAATGACGCAGAGACTCCATGTTACTCAAATGGCTCCCTTATAAGAAGAAAAATAAAATAACATTTTTTAAAAGAGAATTTGGCTAGATATTATTTAAGGGTTTTAACACCCTTTAAGGCAGGGGTCCTCAAACTTTTTAAACAGGGGGCCAGTTCACTGTCCCTCAGACCGTTGGAAAGTTGGACTATAGTTTAAAAAAAAACTATGAACAAATTCCTATGCACACGGCACATATCTTATTTTGAAGTAAAAAAACAAAATGGGAACAAATACAATATTTGTATTTGCATGTGGCCCGCGGGTCGTAGTTTGAGGACCCCTGCTTTAAGGTATTAATAGCCATTTAAGGTATTCTGAGATGAAATAAATCCTGCCTCAAGCAAGACACTCTAGATATACATAAATATTGCTCAGATTTATTTATTGAATGAATAAAATGGAAATAAATATGAGGGCAATATGAGGAAGCAAATAGGGCCAAGGAGAAAATAAGAGTATCATCAGCTGAGGAGTGGAAAGATAGCATTAACAATTTTCATGGGATTTACCCATGTTGTAGATATCTCTCCAGAATAACACAAAGATTTAATTGTCCAGGAAAATATTTTATTGTGTTCTGATAGTCCAATGTGATTTGGTGTAGTATATAAAAATTTGTGCGAATCACAAAAATGGCATTGTTTTTTGACGGACCATCAATATAAAATAAATTAGTTCTTTAGCCTTGAAAACAGACTAGTTTCTCTTTTGTTTCTAGATTAAAGGTTATTCAACATGTAATTTTCCAATTCAAAGTCAGTCAGTAGATAATTTAAATGCTACTGGTCAATTTTAAGATGGCAGATTTATTTTTTTGTTTTTAAATTCTAAGTGGCATCACAAAGCGAAAGGAGAGAGAGAGAGAGAGAGAGAGAGAGAGAGAGAGAGAGACTGATCTGTGTAAAAAAGGTTATCTTTCTCTACTCATGGGTATCTTTACTGAGAAGAGACACCTAAGTACATCTTAATAGCCCTCTTTTCTGAATAAGAGATAAAGTTTGGAGTACAGTTATTCCTTCCCATATTCAATGTAGAGTCTTAAACTTATTTACTTATTTTGAGTGTATTTTCTTTCTGATTTGTAATTAACAGGCAACCCAGTTCCAGAACTAGAACAAGGACAGGTCAACATAATAAGTAATAGTGTATGTAATGCACCGACTAGTTACGATGGAGCAGTCTTGTCTTCAATGCTATGTGCTGGACTGGCTCAAGGTGGAGTGGATGCATGCCGGGTAAGTTCAGGACCATGTTATCAATGACTTCACTCAAGTATATAAGTTCTTACTAGCATGTGATACCGTGATAGGCAAAGAGATAAATTGTAATACACAGTCCTGGTCCTCTAAAAATGTATGATCTAGATTTTAGAGATAAAATTTATTTTATGAGGTTGATTTGTCATGAAATACTAGTTTTGAGAAGGCAGATTGCAGAGTGGTTAATCCAAGATCAAGAACCAGACAGGCCTGAGTTTGAATTCCTTAACCTCTATAACCAATTATTTTATCAATAAAATGCGGATAATAATAATAATAGTAGTAGTAGTATCTAATGTTTTTACATCCTACTAAAGAGTAGTTGGAGATTAAATTTGTAGGGTACATACTAAGCAACAAGGAAATACCAGCTATTTTTATTGTTATTAACCTAGATCATGATCACTGGCCTTAATAACTGTAATCTCAACCATTTAATCACTATGAGGGTTTAAGTAAATTAATTACTCATCTAAGAGTCATGGACAATAATTGATTTTAAGATTAAATAACACCTCAATATCAGCACCTTGAAGATAGAAAATTTATTTTAAAAGCTTAATTACTTGAGTTACAACAGCTCTCAAATTGTAAAACAGCACAAATGAGAAAAAAATTTAGATCTAGCCTATAATTTTTAACCAAGTATAAAAATGCAAACAATAAGTATGAAATTCTCCCTTTAAAATCATCAAAATAATATTTTAATACTAAAAATTTTAATTAAGTTATCTAAACCATTGATGTGGTTATATCTTTTCATAGATTTTATCGGAAATCCAATTCCATATATTAATAGCAACAGCTTCTCAGCATCAGAAATTACATTACTGGAATTAAGAAAAATCAATCTGTTTTCTTGAGGAATTTGATACTGTTTTCCTGGGAACTGTATGCAGAAAAACTAGGTTTATTCTTTCCTCAAACATTACTGACTTTTTTATTTAGTGCACATGTTTTTAAAAAGTGAATAAGAAGAACTTCTTACATAACTTTTGTGAAGACCCCAACCCATGCACATTTTCCCCAAAATGAAACATTTTTATTGATTGCAAGTTGTGTGTAGGTGAGGGGCGTTGTTTATTTATTTTCAGGATACTGTTAATTACTCATGGCCCTTTATCCCCAGTTTAAGTGGATATGACCTTGTGGTAGAGGTCGCTTCTTCTTCCCTTAGCAGCTTCTTTTTGATTCCTGGCCCTGTAAACAACAAACTCTCAACTTTCATAGTAGTTTTTCAGATAATTCACTAATCTAATAAGCAACACACCTCTGCACTGACCATTTCAGATCTACTAAGAGCATTAACACCCACTGACTTAGGGACACACATGAGTATAAAAGGATGTTATCATGCTTTACTCATGATGCCCTTTACCTTCGGCATGTACAAATTCGGCTCTTCCCCCAAGCCTACTTGAAGCCATAACTCATCTTGAAACTTTCCTGTGTCTTCTACTCCAGGCCTCATTAATTTTCAGCTGAAATACTATAATGCATACAGTTTGTGCCTCAAGAATAAATAGCACTTTACATAAGAGCTTATGATGTCCTATCATTTCTGTTCATTCATTCAAAGAAAATATATTAGTTTCTGTGCATCAGACACTTGCTAACACAATGTGTTCCTTGCACTCAGCAAAGCAATGTCTAGAAGAAAGAACACAAGTTCAAATGTCTGCATAATCAGACAGTGAAACTGGCTAGATACAGGAAAAAATGACATGTCCTTCTTAGTTTAACATTTGCCTGTGCACTCTTGGTAAGACATTATACAGAAAATTGTCTTACAATAGTGGAAATAGCAGCAAAAAGGCAATGGTGAAAAAAGTGCTGAGAACTGGTTATCTGAAGCACAGATGCATAATCTGAAAGAGGCAGTGCCTCTGGTGATTCACACATTAACCCGTCTTCCCATCTAGACCAGTAATTAAGTAGGCATGGAAGCACTAGCTACCAAGGTCAGTCAAATGAATAGCAAACTATTCTAGAAGCACACTTGGTAATAATAGCTGATTTTTATTAGCACTAACTATATGCCAGGCATTATATATGTTAACCTCATTTCAACACTCAAAAACATTCACCAATGAGGAAACTGAGGCACAAGGAGCTATTAAATAGCTTACTGAAGGTCATGTTGCTGGTTAGTGGAGGATTCAAACACTGGCTATCTAACTCCAGAACTCACAGATTTGCCCCATCATGCAGCATGTAAGACCTGCTAAATTTGTCTCCCCAACTGGAAAGCCTATGCACATATTTGTTGGTTGGTTTATTATTATAATTGGATGGTATTTCATGAGGAGCATTTTACTCATTGCCATATAAATATCTTTCTGCTTATTCATAAAAAATAAAAATATTGGATTTTTTATATTTATCTTTATTGTTGAAAGTATTACAGATTTCCCCTATTTTCCCCCATGAACTCCCTCCAACCTACTCCCACCCCCTCCCCAAGTCTTCAGCACACTATTGTCTGTCTCCATGGGTTATGTATATATGCATATAAGTTCTTGGTTAATCTCTTTCCTCTTCAACCCCTTTCCCCGGAGAATCATCAGTCTGCTGTATGCTTCCATGTCCCTGGACCTATTCAGTTTCTTTTGTTCATTAAATTCCAAATCTAAGTGAGATCATACGGTATTTGTCTTTCTCTGACTGGCTTATTTCACTTAACATAATACTTTCCAGGTCTTACCATGCTCTCTCAAAGGCAAAGAGATCCTTCTTTTTTACAACTCCATAGTATTCTATTTTATAACTAAGACCTGGTGC
>NW_005871207.1:2975546-3042596 GCF_000147115.1 Myotis lucifugus | reverse complement strand
CCTCTGTAGTCCGGGAGCCCTCAGGGAATATCTGACTGATGGCTTAGGCCCACTTCTCAGTGGGAGCGGGACTAAGCTGGCAGTCAGACATCCTTAGTGGCGGGATAGGCTCCAGCCACCTTGGCTGCGCTCACCAGAGGTGAGTTCAGCTTCTGGCTGAACAGTGCTCCCCCTGTGGGAGCACACTGACCACCAGGGGGCAGCTCCTGCGTTGAGCATCTGCCCCTGGTGGTCATTGCACATCATAGCAACCAGTCGTTCTGCTGTATGATTGATTTGCATATTAGCCTTTTATTATATAGGATGTACCACAGCCTTTTTAACCACTCATCTACTTGGGCTATTTCCAGATCTTAGCTATGGTGAATAGTCTTGCTATGAACATGGGAATGCATATATTCTTTCTGATTGGTGATTCAGGTTTCTTAGGACATATTCCTAGAAGTGGGATCACTGGGTCAAATGGAAGTTCCATTTTTAATTTTTGAGGAAACTCCATGCTGTTTTCCATAGTGGCTACACCAGTCTGCATTCCCATCAACTGTGTACTAGGGTTCTCTTTTCTCCACACCCTCACAGGACTTGTCATTTGTTGATTTGTTGATTCTAGACATTTAGATAGGTGTGAGTTGATATCTCATTGTTTTAATTTAGGTCTCTATGATGATTAGTGATGTTGAGCATTTTTTTCATATGTCTCTTGGCCATCTGTATGTCCACTTTGGAGAAGTGTCTATTTAGGTCTTTGCCATTTTTTAATTTGATTTTTTGTTTTCCTTTGGTAAGTTGTATGAGTATATATATTTTGTAGATTAACCCCTTATCAGATGTATTATTGCCAAATATGTTCTCTCACACAGTGGAATCCCCTTTCTTTTTTTTTCTTTTTTTTAAGTATTACAGATAGTATTACATATGTCTCCTTTTCCCCCCATTGACCTCTCCCCAGCCACTCCCACCCCCTAGCACATGCCCTCACCACCCCTATTGTCTGTGTCCATTGGTTATGCTTATATGCATGCATACAAGTCCTTTGATTGACCTCTTACCCCACCCCACCCCCCTGCCTCCCCTGCCTTCCCACTGAAGTTTGATGGTCTGTTCAATGCTTCTATGTCTCTGGCTCTATTTTTGTTCATTAAATTCCACAAATGAGTGAGATCATGTGATATTTGTCTTTCTCCAACTGGCTTATTTCACTTAGCATAATGCTCTCCAGTTCCATCTATGCTGTTGCAAATGGTAAAAGTCCCTTCTTTTTTATAGTAGTGTAGTATTCCATTGTGTAGACGTACCACAGTTTTTTAATCCACTCATCTGCTGATGGGCACTTAGGCTGTTTCCAAATCTTAGCTATTGTAAATTGTGCTGCTGTGAACATAGGGGCGCATATGTCCTTTCTGATTGGTGTTTCTGATTTCTTGGGATATATTCCTAGAAGTGGAATTACTAGGTCAAATGGGAGTTCCATTTTTAATTTTTTGAGGAAACTGCATACTGTTTTCCACAGTGGTTGCACAAGTCTGCATTCCCACCATCAGTGCACAAGGGTTCCTTTTTCTCCACATCCTCGCCAGCACTTGTCGTTTGTCAATTTGTTGATGATAGCCATTCTGACAGGTGTGAGATGGTACCTCATTGTCATTTTGAACTGCATCGCTCAGATAATTAGTGACTTAGAGCATATTTTCATATGTCTCTCGGCCTTTTGTATGATCACTTTCGAAAAGTGTCTATTTAAGTTCTTTGCTCATTTTTTGATTGGGTTGTTTATCTTTCTTTTAAGATGTATGAGTTCCCTATAAATTTTGGAGACTAGGCCCTTTTCGGATATAACATTGGCAAATATGTTCTCCCATGCCATGGGCTTTCTTGTTGTTTTGTTTTGTTGATGGTTTCTTTTGCTGTGCAGAAGCTTTTTATTTTAATGGAGTCCCATTTGTTTATTTTCTCCTTAGTTTCCATTGCCCTAGGAGCTGTATCAGTAAAGATATTGCTACGACATATGTCTGATAAAAAATAAAAAATTTTAATGACACCATGCAGGGAGAGTACTATGAATAGAAGGATAAGTGAGACTTCTAAAAACTCATTCAACAAATGTTTTCTTAGCATCTACTATGGGCTGAATACAGCAGTGCCTGGAATAGGGTGGGCCCCTTCCCCTGATGGACTTTACAGAATGACCAGAAAAGCAGACACTGAACAAGTATCATGAAAATGCAAGGAGGGTTGCAGAGATGTGCAGCTGCCACAATGAGAGGAACTGACCCAGTGGGAGAAAGTTCAAACAGGCACACGAATGTGCTTGTGTAAAACCATGATGAAGCGGTGAAAAAGATACACACGGGATATAGGAACACAGGCCATGACAAACTAATCCAGCCCAAAGGTGGAAGGGTTGGCAGTGGGGAGGGAAGGCACAGGTGTTCAGGAAGGCTTCCTAAGGGAGATAAAGCTTGTGCTGAGCGGCATCAACCAAGCAACTGAAGGAGCCTGGGAAATGTGCCCCTCATCTTCTCACACTTGCTGAAGGAATGTGTGTTCTTGGAAAAGTTTGGTGATTTTCACATGACTTGGTATAGTATCTTACCAGGTAATGTCAGACTAACTGTACTGTCATAATGGCTATGACTGCTTCCACTGCCATAAAAAATAAACTCCTTAACGCTTTGGTGTTGTCTTCACACTGAAATCATTATTCTGTTTCTGTTTCTTCAGGGTGATTCTGGTGGCCCGCTGGTACAACAGGACACACGGCGGCTCTGGTTCCTCGTGGGGATAGTGAGCTGGGGGGAACAATGTGGTCTGGCAGATAAGCCAGGAGTGTACACTCGTGTGACAGCCTACCGTGACTGGATAGCTGAGCAAACTGGGATCTAGTGCAATAAGTGCCTCTCTGTTGCAAAGTCTGTATGCGGGTATGCCGGTCTAAAACTCTACGACTACTTTTCAACTGCAAAATAAACTGCAAGTTCCCTATTTAATACCCTTTACATAAATATGGTTTCACCAGCAATTTTATCTTTCTGTATTACTATGGATTTCATATTTTCCTCAAGAAAACCATATGAACATTGCACAGTACTGTGGCAGCATGCCAGGCAGAGGTAAGAGATGTATTACAGTTGTGGTAACTGCTAGTAGTGAGGAAATTGGGTCTTCAGGAGGAGATAAGAGGAACCCAGACACATCTGCAGCATCAAAAGCCTCTTCTCTAAGAAGTTTCACTGAAGCTGATACGTAGGCAGAGTATCAAAACGTGCAAAAAGAAGTGGTGGAATAGCATTCAAGGCAGAAAGAACAACATGAGGCAAGAAAAGATACTATTTATTTGAAATTTCTGCTTACTCAATATTTTATGGGTGGTATTAAGTCTTAAAATTAAATATATATAAAGTCATTGTACAGTCCCATAGCAATCTTAATTATCCTGTAAGAACATGCTCCCATAAGAGCTAACTGATGAATTTTAGGCATTTAAGATCAAAGCTAAAATATTCACTACTCAACTAAGACCGAAAAAATTAAAAATAATTTTCAAGACAACTTTTATTAAATATATTCTTGATCTACCTGAAGGAGAGATTTTATTTCTTCCATAGATAAATTTAGGAAATACATCTATACAACCATCTTGGGTAACTTACAACTATCTGGGGCTTTTTTACAATTAAATAAGAGTAATTTTAAGAACTTAAGAACACCAGTGACAGTTATTTTTTAGAGTTTAAGAATCCTCAAAACCTAAATCCAAATAATGAATTGGAAGTCATGAGGGAAAAAATGTGAAGAACTAGTTTGCAAAGAGAAAGTTTAATTTCAATGAAATCATCTTAGAGAGACAAAGAGACTTTTCTCTCTCCCTCTTTCTCTCTTTCCCTCTCATACACATACAAACATAAATTAAATAAGATATATTAAAATTTAATGGCACAACAATTTATATCATCTGAATCATGAATGTTACTGAATTTTTATGGGATCCTAGCATAGCTAAAGCGTGGTTATGCATGACCATCTATGTGTCAGGGCTTCCTCCTTCCAAAAGCTAACTTATGGGTACCAGAAAAACCACACGCGTTGTGATGAAACCTTCTTATAATTCCTCGTGTAAAGTTGTGAGACCTACATTGAAGTCATTTACTTTTAAAGAAAAGATGTTGAAAATGTAACCAACTCCTGGTGAAATGTATAAACTGTTGACTTACATTATTTCAAATAAATCTTACAAATCAGTTCCCTGTCTAAGTATTTATGGAAGTTATGATTTAGGAAGGACAATCCAAAACAATTTATTTAATTGGTTCTCCAGTAAGAGAACTGCCAACTGACTCTAAAGGCTTGGCACTTTCTGCTGCCTTATAATCAAGCTCTATAACCGAGGCAAGCGTCCAGCTTGGCACTCCCTTGCTCCACCCTGTGAGGACAACATTAAACTGGTAATTTAGAGTATGCCCCAAGGGGACCGGGTTTTGTACCTGTGTTGGTGTTTGAAAGTGTGTGTACTGTCACATAATCATAAATGTTTTTTTTGTTTATTCCTACATATCGAAAGCTCTATAAAGGAAATTGCTTATTTAGAAGAATATAAATAAAACTCAATTATTTATTGAGGAGGTTGGAAGATGGCGGCTGGCAGGACGGAGGTGAGGGAGAGGATGTGAGTGAGTGAGGGTGAAGGGAGAGTGTGTATGCGTGTGGTGTGTGTGTGAGTGAGTGAGGGACAGTTAAATCCGACAGGCGTACCAGGGGCTGGCAGACCAGACTCTCCTGGACAGGGAGAGACTACTACCACTGTGGGCACTCCCCGGACTGCGGGACTAGGGCACGGAGCCCACGCCATCCTGAAGGGGACAGCGGCCATCTAGGAACTTATCAACAGCACCACCCAGACAGGCCTGGGATACTGCCCGCGACCCAGCAGCCATGCCAGCCAAGGTCCTGCTGCCCCACCCGCAGACTCGCAGACCCTGGGACCTCCACTCCACCTCCAAAGGATCACCGCACGGCAGCAGTGAGTGTAGCCCCCCCCTCCCCAGCGGGCAGACCAGCGGGCACCACATTCCTGCATTTCTAGCCTGCAAGCCTCTGGAGCCCACCACCCCACAGGCAGCTCCTGGGAGCCACTGCAAGCGCCTGCTGAGTGCGATATTGTGCAAACAGGGGTGCACTGCCCCACAGTAAAAATTATGAATTCACTCTTCCTGAATAACTTCCAATAGACACTGTCGCACAATTTCAACGCGGGGAGGCCCCTTAGGGTGCATCAGAGCTCTGCTCACACCGCCAGAGCCGTGATTTCCTACAGGTAGGCACCTGGAGCCCACCAACCCACAGGCAGATCTGGGGAGCCACTGCGAGCCTCGCTGAGTGCGATATTGTGCAAATATGGGTGCACTGCCCCACAGGAGAAATTCTGAATTCACTCTTCCTGAATAACTTCCAATAGGCCAGTGATGGCGAACCTATGACACGCGTGTCAGATGTGACATGCAAACTCATTTTTTTGGTTGATTTTTCTTTGTTAAATGGCATTTAAATATATAAAATAAATATCAAAAATATAAACCTTTGTTTTATTACGGTTGCAAATATCAAAAAATTTCTATATGTGACACGGCACCAGAGTTAAGTTAGGGTTTTTCAAAATGCTGACACGCCGAGCTCAAAAGGTTCTCCATCACTGCAATAGACACTGTCCCACAATTTCAACGCAGGGCCACTTAGGGTGCGTCAGAGCTCGTTCTTCCAAACTCTTTCTATGAAGCCAGCATTACCCTAATCCCAAAACCAGATAAAGACACCACAAAGAAAGAGAATTACAGGCCAATATCCCTCATGAACATAGATGCTAAAATCCTCAACAAAATTCTAGCAAACCGGATCCAGCAGTACATCAGAAAGATCATACACCATGACCAAGTAGGATTTATTCCAGGGATGCAAGGCTGGTACAATATCCGCAAATCAATAAATGTGATACACCATATAAACAATCTGAGAGACAAAAATCACATAATCATATCAATTGATGCAGAAAAGGCATTTGACAAAATCCAACACCCTTTTCTGATTAAAAACGCTCAGCAAAGTGGGAATAGAAGGATCATACCTCAACATAATGAAAGCCTTATATGAAAAACCTACAGCCAACATCATACTCAATGGGCAAAAACTAAAACCATTTCCCTTAAAAACAGGAACAAGACAGGGATGTCTGCTTTCACCACTCCTATTCAACATAGTAATGGAAGTGCTAGCCAATGCAATCAGACAAGAAGAAGAAATAAAAGGTATCCAAATTGGTAAAGAAGAAGTAAAATTGTCCCTATTCGCAGATGACATGATACTGTACATAGAAAACCCTAAAGACTCCATCAAAAAACTATTAGGATTAATAAATGAATTCAGCAATGTAGCAGGATACAAAATTAATGCCAAGAAATCAATGGCCTTTTTATACACCAACAATGAACTTACAGAAAGAGGGATTTAAAAAAACAATCCCATTTACCATTGCACAAAAAAATTAAGATACCTAGGAATAAACTTAACTAAGGAGGTAAAAGACCTATATGCTGAAAACTACAGGACATTGAAAAAAGAGATAGAGGAAGACATAAACAGATGGAAGAACATACCATATTCATGGATTGGTAGAATCAACATTGTTAAAATGTCCATACTACCCAAAGCAATCTATAAATTCAATGCACTCCCCATTAAAATACCAACGGTATATTTCACAGACCTAGAACTAACTCTCCAAAAATTCATCTGCAATAAAAAAGACCCCGAATAGCTGCAGCGATCCTGAGAAAGAAGAACAAAGTAGGAGGGATCTCAATACCAGATATCAAGCTGTATTACAGAGCCACTGTTCTCAAAACTGCCTTGTACTGGCACAAGAACAGACAGATAGATCAATGGAATAGAATAGAGAACCCAGAAATTGACCCGAACCAATTAATATTTGACAAAGGAGGCAAGAGCATACAATGGAGTCAAGACTGTCTCTTTAATAAATGGTGCTGGGAAAATTGGACGGGTACATGCAAAAAAATGAAACTAGACCACCAACTTATACCATACACAAAAATAAACTCAAAATGGATAAAGGACTTAAATGTAAGACAGGAAACCATAAAAATACTAGAGGAATCCAAAGGCAACAAAATCTCAGACATATGCTGAAGCAATTTCTTCACTGATACAGCTCCTAGGGCATTGGAAACTAAAGAGAAAATAAACAAATGGGACTACATCAAAATAAAAACATTTTGTACAGGAAAAGAAACCATCAACAAAACAACAAGAAAGCCCACTGCATGGGAGAACAGATTTGCCAATGTTATCACTGATTGTTTAATCTCCAACATTTATAGGGAACTCTTACAACTTAACAAAAGGAAGATAAACAATCCAATCAAAATAGGGCAAAGGACCTAAATAGACACTTTTCAAAAGAGGACATTCTGAAAGCCAAGAGACATATGAAAACATGCTTAAAGTCACTAATCATCCGAGAGATGCAAATCAAAACAACAATGAGGTACCATCTCACACCTGTCAGAATGGCTAACATCAACAAATCCACAAACGACAAGTGCTGGAGAGGATGTGGAGAAAAAGGAACACTCGTGCACTGCTGGTGGGAATGCAGACTGGTGCAGCCACTATGGAAGACAGTATGGAGTTTTCTCAAAAAGTTAAAAATGGAACTCCCATTTGACCCAGTGATCCCACTTCTAGGAATATAAACCAAGAAACTAGAAACACCAATCATAAAGGATATATGCATCCCTATGTTCATAGCAGCACAATTTACCATAGCTAAGATTTGGAAACAGCCTAAGTGCCCATCAGCAGATGAACAGATTAGAAATTTGTGGTACATCTATAGAATGGAATACTACACTGCTGTAAAAAAGAAGGAATTCTTACCATTTGCCACTGCATGGATGGAACTGGAGAGCATTATGCTAAGTGAAATAAGCCAGTGAGAGAAGGATAAATCCCACGTGATCTCACTCATTTGTGGAATATAATGAACAACATAAACTGATGAACAAGGACAGATCCAGAGATGGAGAGGCATTGATTGGACTGTCAGGCCTTGGAGGGATGGTAGGTGAGGGTAGGGGTAAGGGGGAGAGATCAACCAAAGGACTTATATGCAAGCATATAGGCCTAACCAATCAACACAGACAACAGAGGGGTGAGGGAATGAGCAGGGGGATAGGGGGTAATGAGGGGATAAGGACACATATGTAATATCTTAATAAAAATATATATATTAAAAAAGAATTATGAGACATCCAAAAAAATTATTTATTGAAATGCTAGCAGAAATTTTCTAGCACCCTCATTCAGTGCCAGATAGAAATACCAAGGAGAATCCTGTTCAGTGTATAGAAAATACACAGACAAACCAATAACAAAACATGGCAAACAAATTGAACCCTTCTGAGTTTAAGGTAATAAACAGAACTAACAAAAGAGTCAGAATTATCCCAGAAAATTTAGAGCAAACAATTGACCTTTTCTTACACTTGGAGGTCTTGATTATAGAGTGGTCGATCAATAGTTTAAAACTTTTATTAAGCCCTTACTATGTTCCAGGTTTTTACTACATACTGATGAAACAATAAGTAAGGTATAGTCCCTGCCCTTAAGACCCTCAGACAATGGTGGTGTTGAAAAAACTATAGCATAATGGATGCAATGATAAAGAGTATGATATTTATTACAGGATAACAAAAGAAGGAGAAGGTCCTAGAAGACTCAAGGAAAATATTTTATAATATCAAAAGTGAGTCTTCCAGGGCATCAATTTGCCATGCACCATGCTAATGACTCTGTGGTTAGAGAGAAGGGAGCTAAGAACTTAGATTATTCACCTGAAACTGGCACAGGCTCTAATTTACACAATTCAATTACCATTTTCCAGTTTGCTAAACAATAAATGGTCTAAACAGATCCAAAATAGATTCTCTCTGTGTTTTTCATATGTGTACATAATCCAAAACCCAGCTTCATTTCTAGTCAGTCAGGTTGATTAATCTCCAAATGGGAAAGCAGGTCATTTCCCCCACATATTTCTAGTGACTTGTTTCTAAAACAACCAGTTGTCTTAAAGAAACAGGTTCCTTATTATGGGAGCCATTTAATCAAAAGCTGGATTGTCTCCTCTAGAAATGTTTTGGAAGGTTTCTGAAATGGTTCAGCCTAAGAGCAGATCATTCCTATGGTCCCTTTCTGTCTAAGATTCACACCATGATACACAAATAGTTCTGAGGAAGCATAAGACCTCTGTGAGAAAGTTTAGAGTATTGGAACACTTGTTTGCTTGTTTAATCTGGTGCACAACCATGAAACAAATCATCTAGAGCAGCGGTTCTCAACCTGTGGGTCGCGACCGCTTTGGGGTCGCCTAAGACCATCAGAAAACACATATATAATTACATATTGTTTTTGTGATTAATCACTATGCTTTAATTATGTTCAGTTTGTAACAATGAAATTGGGGGTCACCGCAACATGAGGAACTGTATTAAAGGGTCACAGCATTAGGAAGGTTGAGAACCACTGATCTAGAGTAAAGAAATCAAACCAATCAGAATTCAAATTAAATAGAAATTCATTTTGGAGAAAAAGGCACTGCATGAAATTAAAGAATTCATTTTAAAGCAAGCAGAGTTCACAGGGCTTTCTCCAGGGCTACCTCTACATGTAACCTACCTCCAGGCATCAAAATTAGACTGAAATTACTAAAGCAATAAAAAATAAAACATTTGATACATTAATAAATGTTTCTCCTCTGAAAAAATTCATCCATCTAATCAGTCATTCATTTCTTTCATCCTTCCATTTGTTTACCAATAGCTTTTGAGCATTTATAATGTACCAGGCAGTATTATGGAGTAGTCAAACAAGTTCTAAAAAAAGAGAAACCAGGAAGAGGAAGAAGCAAGGTCAAAAGTCCTGAGGTGATTACAAGTCTGAGGGTTTGAAGAACTGTAAGAAGTTAATGTGACTGGGGCAAAACTGACTAAAGAGAGATGGGTTAGATGAGATTGAAGAAATGGGCTTGTGGGCCTTATGAAGAAGTTTGGATTTTATTCTAAATTTAAGACAAGATTTTGTGATCAATTTTCCATTTTCTAAAGATTTATCTGGCTACTCTAAAAAGAAAGAACTACAAGAGGACAAAAGTAGGAGGGAAATGAGTCAGGAGACATAGTAATCCAGAGAAATAATGGGGCTGACTTGTATTGAGGGAGAGGAGTCAGGAGACACAGTAATCCAGGAAAACAATGAGTCTGACTTAGACTGAGGCATGAGCAGTGAAGATAGTGAAAAATTGTTGAATTCAGGAAATATTTTTAGAAAGAAACAATAGGAATTTTTAATAGACTAATTTTAGGGGCTGAAAGAAAGGGAGAGATCAAGGTTGACTCAAATTTTGAGCCTGAACAACTGAGAGGAAAATTTGGGAAGAGGACTGAGTTTGGGGATGGGGAATCAAGAGTCTTTCTGAATCTGTTACATTTGAAATGTACAAGCCAGCAGGTCAAGCAAACAACTGTAAATATAGATCATGAGCTTGAGGGAGGGATTGAGACAGGACATAACCACTTTGAAAGCATTTACATTTTCAAGGAAGTAGGAGAAAAAAGTCATATTGAATGACTAGAAGAAAGAATGGGAAATGTAGCTTTTAGAAAATAATACTAGAAAACATCTTTTTAGTTTTCATCTCTAGGATGATCAGTGACTTTAAGCACTTTTTCATATGCCTTTTGGCCTTCTGTATGTCCATTTTGGATAGTGTCTATTGAGGTCCTTTGCCCATTTTTTTAATTGGGTTGTTTATCTTCCTTTTGTTAAGTAATAAGAGTTCCCTGTAGATTTTGGAGGTTAACCCCTTATCGGATGTTTCATTGGCAAATATGTTCTCCCATAGAGTAGCACTCTTGTTATTTTATTGATGGTTGCCTTTGCTGTGCCTCACACCTGCACATGGCTGTCAACAAATCAACAAACAACAAGTGTTGGCAAAGATGTGGAGAAAAAGGAGCCCTCGTGCACTGCTGGTGGGAATGCAGACTGGTGCAGCCACTGTGGAAAACAGTATGGTGTTTCCTCAAAAAGTTAAAAATGGAACTCCCATTTGACCCCTTGATCCTACTTCTAGGAATATATCCCAAGAACTCAGAAACACCAATCAGAAAGAATATATACACCCCTATGTTCATAGCAGCACAGTTTACAATAGCTAAGATTTGGAAACAGCCTAAGTGTCCATCAGCAGATGAGTGGATTAAAAAACTGTGGTACATCTACACAATGGAATACTATGCAGCTATAAAAAAGAAATAACTCTTACCATTTGCAACAATGTGGATGGACCTAGAGAGCATTATGTTAAGTGAAATAAGCCAGTTGGAGAAAGATAAATACCACATGATCTCACTCCTACGTGGAATCGAATGACCAACATAAACTGATGAACAAAAATAGACCCAGAGACATGGAAACATCAAACAGACTATCAAATCTCAGAGGGAAGGCAGGGGAGGATGCGGTGGGGGTGGGGGAGGAGGAGATCAACCAATGAACTCATATGTGTATATGCATAACCCAAGGACTCAGACAGTGGGTAGTGAAAGCTTGAGGGGTAAGGGGGAAGAGGGAAATGGGGTGGAAAAGGGACATATGTAATATTTTCAACAATAAAGATTTATTAAAATATATATATACTAGAGGCCCAATGCATGAAAATTCATGCAAGAGGAGGCCTTCCTTACCCCGGGCTACAGACACCGGCTTCCCTCTGGCACCTGGGACCCGTGCTTCCCTCCTCTGGCCACCGGCAGGCACCCGGGACCTGGGCTGGCTTCCCTCTAGCCCCAGCTTGGTCAGGAAGGATGTCCAGGATGACGTCCGGAAGATGTCCAGTCTAATTAGCATACTACCCTTTTATTATTATAGATATCTTGGTGAGGTCAAGAAATATCTTGATATCTTAAAGAAAAGAAAAACAAAATGTTCTTAGTATCACAGCAAAAAGAGACTTAAAAATAATGTTACATTTTATTTTATTAAAAGTAAGAATTTTTTGTTATTCAAAAGACTCCATTAAAGGATTAAAAAAGGCCAAATGACTGAATGAGATTATTACAATACACATAACTAACAACTATCTTATATCTAGAATTTATAGGAAGGACTACAAATCAATAAGGAAAAGACAGATAACTTGATATAAAATGGGCAAAAGTTTGAAACAGGTACATCAAAAAAAGAAGGAATTCAACTTTCATTTAAATTTTATACATCTAGAGGATTGCCCAGCAATGTTAACATTATGAATATACTTAAACATGTCTAGTGTGTATGGTTCTATTCCAATATTAGATTCTATTTCTTCCACAATTAGTCATTTTCCTAAACTATGTTTTTGAGGGTAAAATAAAAAGATACATATAATCACACTTTGTAACAAGATACAGGCTTAAATGATTCAGAGAGATTGTTAAACAATTGTACTTGCAATAATAAAAGTGAAAATGTTTTAAATAAAAGCCGTGTGTGTGTGTGTGTGTGTGTGTGTGTGTGTGTGTGTGTGTGTTTAAATAGAATACTTATAAAGCTCTTAGAAAAATAGTTAAGGAATCAATGTTCCCAAATTTTCTTTGCTGGTAAATTTCTACATTTCCATTTTTATTCTCTCTTTGTGAAACATATAAAATTAAGATTAGCATTTTACAGCTTTTATAATTTTCAATGCTTTTATAGAGAAAGTCCTGAAGTAAACATCTTTTAATATTCTAAAAATTTCCACTTTTTATAACCATAGCAATTTAGTTTCCTGTTTTTGTTCTACTAATCAGAAAATATGGCCAGGGTTTCTTACCAGCTGTTTCTTATTTATTTATGTATTTATGTATGTATGTATGTATGTATTGTTTTTATTGATTTCAGAGAGAGAAAGGGAAAGGGAGAAATAGAAACATCAATGATGAGATAGAATCATCAATTGGCTGCCCCCTGCATGCCCTCTACTGGGGATCCAGCCCACAATGTGAGCATGTGCCCTGACCACGGTTTAATTCATGGGTTGACCTCAACCACTGAGCACACCAGCTGGGCTGTCTCTTTATTTGATTTGCAACTGGGGGGGGAAATTGTCAAACTTAGTAACCAATCTATCACTAATGGATGTTCAGAAAAGATGAATCAGTAAAACTCTTGAATATTACTAGATATTTATATGTTTCTACTAACAGCAGGGAAATGTCAGAATTTTATCTAAACTTTCTATTTCATCCAGTTTTCTGGAGTGTAATTGGCTCATAACTTTTAAAATGTGGGTTTTATGGTAAACATCCACACTGAAGAGAAACTTTAACATTATCTCAGAGCCATACTGATGAGTTTTTAGATTGCAACAATATAAAGCTAAATTTCATGAACAGCAATGATGGCTGTTAGTGTAACTGTCTATGTCAGTGATGGCGAACCTATGACACACGTGTCAGAGGTGACACGCGAACTCATTTTTTTGGTTGATTTTCTTTGTTAAATGGCATTTAAATATATAAAATAAATATCAAAACTATAAATCTTTGTTTTACTATGGTTGCAAATATCAAAAAATTTCTATATGTGACACGGCACCAGAGTTAAGTTAGGGTTTTTCAAAATGCTGACACGCCGAGCTCAAAAGGTTCACCATCACTGGTTTATGTGGATAATACAGGAGTTGGCATATGTAGGTTTACAGTTGTGAGTATGAGAAACACAGTTTCTTCCTGTTTGTTTGTTTTATTATTATTATTATTATTTATTATTGCATTATTTATTATTATTAACCTACTTTGGCCCACCAGACATTTTTGCATATTATTGTTTTTAGAAAAATAAGGAAATAAATTCAACTCATAATATGATCTAATGGTAACATTTGGTCAAAGAGATAGTATTTTCCTTAAAAGTGATTTACACTCTATGCAAAAGGTCAGAGAAGTTAATTGATGTGACCAAGTTCATCCACTAGGAAAAGGCAGAAGACAACTCAACTGCTGGTTATCTGATTCAGACCAAAGTTCACCACTCCCCCTCTCTCGCTACCATTTACACTGCTCTTCCACTCACATTGCTCTATCGAAGGACCATGGTGAGCCATGCCAGGGCTTCTATTTCCTTTTCTGTAAAGCGTCAACAAGAATACTCCCCACTTCCTAGGGTTTTACTTCAGGTAAATGAGGAAATGTGAGCATTTATAGAAAATAGAAAATTTGTTTACTACAAAAAAAATTTTAGTAGAATAACTGAGTCAACAACAAAAAATTTTAAGTGGGAATTTTTACTCTGAAGATATACAATCAGGCAATTTATTTCACAACCAACTATAAAGTCTAAAAATGTGTTTTATATTATTCTTTAATTTCAATGATAATAAGCATGACATCTTTTTCTAAAGATCTAAACCACTCAGAAAAGAAGTGCAACTCTTTAGCAGAAAGTACAAAATTGTCTCGAATTTGGAGGTTCCAGTCCTATTCGGTAAAGGGTCTTGGTTACCTCCAGTCTGGCTGGGTAGTTTCAAGAAGGCTATCTGGTTTCTGAATGATTCCGTTCAGAATTCATGCCAAACAAAACCTGATCAGGAAACATGAAAGTGTAAAAGCTTCAAATGCATACTCTCTTGTTAGCAACAGTTACATTTTCTTGTTAAGTGAAGTTAACATTAAATCTTTCTTTTCACACAACAAAGTGCTTTCCCTAATTAGTGGGGGCAGGGGGGGAGGGATGGATAAGCCCTCATAAAATGTCTTCTCGAGCTCTTTCTTTTATAAAAATGAAGCACAACTATAATATTATAAAGTGAGCTTGTTTACATGATTACAAAACTCATTTGAGTAGAACTCATAAAGCAGGCAATTTCAATGAATTCTAACATTAATATAATGAAAGTGCGGGAGGTGAATATTTTCATGTCTACCCTACTATTAAACCTATAAATATAGGGAACTTCCTATAGCCTATCTGTTAAAACTTGCTCCAGATAAGTAGTTTTATAAGGATATTTCTTTCTACTGGCAGTTTTGCTAGGATACTCCCACATAAGCTGATTTGCTGGGTTAACAGTGTAAACTGCTCTCACTCTCTTCACCTGACCAATTTTGAAGTTATGCTTCAGCTGGTAAGATTTATTTAGGTTAAATAATGTTAAATTTATTTTAACATTTCCTCACTAACTGTTCTGCTTCATCAGGTGTTGGGTGTTTCCTTCCACGTCCCGCGTGGAGTAGGGTTCGGTACCTGAAAGAGGAGCCGCACAGCAAATGAGAGAAAAAGACACGAGATAATTTTGCAATATTGGAGGACCAGGCGGGCAAGTCCCGAAGGACTTCCACCCATGCTCAGGCTGCTCCAATCTTTTTTTGATCTGGAGTAGCCCTTAGGGTAAGGAAGTTTCAATGACACACAGATCAGCAGACAATTTCCAGGAGTAGACAAAAGTATCTGATTAACTCATCAATAGATTTCCGAGTGTAGGCAGAGTATCTGATTAGCTCATCAATAGATTTCCGGGAGTATCTGATTAACAATAATCAACAAGGATCTACATAAGTATCTAAGGAATTAAGGTAACTAAGGTGGGGATGCTTCAACTATTATTACCTAAATTAACTGAGTGGTTCCTAGATTAACTGGGTGGTGCACAGCCCTGACCTTTGCTAGGACTTTCAATGGCTACTAGCTTTTGGGGGGGGTCTCTGTCTAAACTCAGCTAGTGAAGACAATGAATGGACTCCGGCAATCAGGGGTATTTATCTTTGATAAATAGGAACCATGAAAGCAAAAATTGCCTTTTTCCCCAGGATTTTTTAGGAAAATAATGTATGATGGTGGGCCCAGCAAAGATGACTGATGATATTCTAATGTTGTTTCTAATTGTACCCTAACAACACTCAAATATCTGGTCAAGTCAGTCAGGTCGCTTCCCACCATCAGGCAGCCCTGATATGACTTTTGCTCAGTAAAGAACAGATGACTATTCATTTCTAACCAAATGCTTTGCCAATGTCTTCACACACATGTAAGCAGCTAATCTGTTTAATATTGCTTGACTATTCAACTCCTGAGATTGTTTTACAGAGTCACTGTGAATAGCTGCCAATTCTCCCTTGAGACGTCATTTGTTCAGGTGTCCAGCATACAATATATGTATCACACGTTACAGAATAAAGTACAAAACTATGAATAAAAATTCCCATTAGCAATAAGTAAAATAATAAACTAAAATTTCATACAAAAATTGTTTTCTTATAGATCAAAAACCTAACCATTGAAATAATGACCTGCAATAATAAGAGTAATAAGAATGGTAGTTATAAGTAGTTGATATTTGTGGAGCATTTGCTAACCACCTGACCCCATGTAATAATGCCAGGACAGATATTATTACAACTGTTTTTTTAATATGCTTTATTGATTTTTTTAGAGGGAGAGGAAGGGAGAGAGATAGATAGATAGAAACATCAATGAGAGAGAAACATTGATCATCTGCCTCTGCACACCCGCTCTGGGAATGGAACCTGCAACCCTGTCATGTGCCCTGACCAGGAATCCCTCTGGTGACCTTTTGTTTCATGGGTTGATGCTCAACCACTGAGCCACACTGGCCGGGAACAACTATTTTTAATAGGGAAAACCTAAGGTTTAGAGAAGTTAAGTAAATATCTAAGATCACAGAACTGGTAAATTGCATAGTTAGGATTTCCAGGCAGGTTTTCAGATTCTAAAGCCTGTGTACTTATTCTTTAGACACTAATTGTTAGCATAATTTTAATTTTTATATATAAATGTTATTTTCCCAACCCTATCAGATTTAAACTTAAGAATCAGACCCTGTAAATACAATTTCTTCTACATTATAATGATATTCATGTTCTCATGAGTACCTTCCACATTATGGGAATCTCCATGTTCTGATGATCTTGATTTTCAAGGGTTATTATGCACTCGCATCCCTTATTATCAACAAATATGCACTGGCTGTCATTCAAATTGGAACCTACAGAATAATGACACTCAGATGGTTTAGTAAATTTCTTTTTGTTCATCTCCGTGTCTTTACAGACAAATTCTCACTCATCGTATGATCATATACAACCTCCTTTTGAACCATGTTGCTTCCATCGTAAGTACCATATAGAACCTGACCTTTCCCAGTCTCAAAAATGCCCATAGCCTGTGCCCATGAAGCCACTCATACACATAAGCCTCACCACTGTAACCACCTATCTTCAACATCCAGGCCACAAATGTTTCTTCTGGAGATTTCCTAAACTTCCAACCTTCAGGAATGATGGAGGTGTCTATGCAGGGGCAGAAAGACTGGCTTCTCTCAAAGTCTGTGCCACACTTTTTCAACAATCATTCAACAATAAACAATCCTGAGGGGTCTAAAGACTCAAAAACATCTCTTGAATATTTCATTCATTAATCATGTCTTGCTTAAAATCTCACCAAACTCCTCATTTAATAAAATGTTCTTCAGTTTAGGCTCTTGACTCCTCCACCTCTAAGAGCTGACAGTCTCAAGGACCTGATGTATCCCGTGCCCTCCCTCTGGCCACCGCCACCAATGTATAACTGACTACTATGAAAGAAAGAAAACTAAGGCTTCCATACATATCAATACGATGAAACAGATGCTGAAAGGAGCATAGGAAGAAGGCGTGAAGGATATTGATAAAGGCTTCTGGGCGTTAAGTAGTGTTCTGTAGTTTTTAAACTACTGTAGCTTTTTCTACACACATGGTTAATGGAATCAAACACTATCTGTAATTCCTAAACTCCTTTCTAGTTCTAATGATGTCATAAGTCAATACCACTCATAGTCATGCTCATCCTGGGCCACCTGAGAAATCCTTCCTATTGCTCCTCTTGTGATGATTTATGCATCTCATCCGATAAATTCCCTGGCCTGTTTTTTTGGTCCTGAACAGGCTTAGGATACAAATTTATTTATTTTCAATCTTAAATATTCCACTTTCTCCCTACTTTTGAGGGTTAGAGCATTTTAATGAGAAAGGTATAAATTTGAGTGAACTGTCAAAATCATAAGCAATAAAAATATGATTATAGAAAAACCAACAACAGTTTCAAAGATATGCTTCAACCACTTACTTGGACCAACTTTTAAAAAAACTTTAACATTATCCTTCAAATTTTATGTTTTATATAATTATATTATTCTGTTTTGGTGTGTGTGTGTGTGTGTGTGTGTGTGTGTGTGTGTGTGTGTGTGTTTAATCCCCGTTTGGTTTATAGATCTTATCAGAACAAGGCAACTCTTCTTCTTCTAAAACTCTGAAGCTTTTTACAATCCCTTCTCTAAAACTTTTCTATTTAGGAGACTTGTCAAACTTGTTTTATATAAACTGCCTATAACTTCATTTTTCTCCAAACCTGGCTCAGGAAACATCAATTGCAACATGAAATGCCCTTAATTTTATAGAAACACTTATCCATAATATGAGATTAAAATGAAGTTTCTTTTTCATCAATTCTAGATACCCAGAGATAAGTGCAACTTTTGTTTCTTTGTAAACTCATAATCTGGGGGATAAATGCTAGTTTAAAAACATGTAATTGTAGGACTCTCCTCAATGGCAAACATTTAAAAAATTAGAAAATAAGAATAACTCTTTAATAAGGAAGACCTCTCTAGTTAGAGGGATTCTTAAAACCTGCCTCCCCCCAAAAAAGTGTTCTTAACTTTTAAAAGTAAATTTTTAAGAATTTTAAATAATAATTTAAAAGTGAACCAAATAGAAATGCTCTGTAAATGAGATAAAGAAACTGGAGAAATAAGAACTAAAGCACATAGTTTAGCTCAAGCAGACTTGAAATTACCCATTAATTAAAAGGAAAACTTTACTGAAAATTGAATTTATATTTTAAATTACTTACATACATATGGAAAAGTTCAATAAAATCCTATATTTTGACATCCTGGATTTTAATTATTCAGGTAAGTTTTTAACATTTAAGAAAGCAAAGTCTATGTATGTGTGTTTACAGTTTATGTTTCTTATGGAACTCAACAATATTGAATGATATAACTATTGTTATTCAGAAGACGAAAATATATGGCCAATAACCTATGACAAGTTTGTATCACAGCTTTCCCATGAAATTTATACAATCACACAATATATGTGTACAAATTTTTCACAAAATCTTTCTGAAATTCAAGTTTTCAATAAATTAAAATATAGTTGACTTTCATCTCAGAATTCCCACCATGATGCATAACAGATAACAGATATTCAATGAATATTAAAAGTTTTAAAATCTTTAAGATAAATGAAAGTTTTAAAATCTTAATGGCATTAAAAGGAAAATTAATTTTTTGTTCACAGTAGATGAAGATTATAGCAACAAAGGTAATTTTATCTTATATGCAGCCATTTTTTTATTATGACTTCCAAAACCAAAATATACTTGGAAAAATCTAGAATGCATTTTTAAACATTACTAAACTTCTTTCAAATACTTTTTCAAGCATACAGCTTTTGTTATTAATGGGTCAGAAAGGTATACACAGAGACATTCAGATACACAAATATTTTCAAACATATACAATTATGGAACTTAAAGGAATAATATATACTCATAAAAACGATCATATGCACATTAACCAAAAAAAAAAACAAAAAAGTAGTCTTAGGTAAGAATAAGTATAATTAGAGAATTTAACCAATATTAGTTTTTGTTAGACAATGTTTACAAAAATAGTTAAAGTATGAGTTATCAACAATGAGTATATACATAGATATTCATTAACAAAACCCATAATACTAATTCTCAAAGTATGAATTTCATGTATTCCAGGATTACTTTTTAAACTAACTTGTTGATATATCAAATAAAAATTTTTACATAGAATAATGTCCTTAAAACAGCTTACTTATTATATTTAAAAACCAATAAAATGTTTTCTTTTGCAAATACCTTTTTAAACATTGAACTATCTTTATGTTTTATCCTTTGTGATTTTATAAAATTTCTCTTCACTCAATGTTTTCTACTTAAAAAGTACATAACATATATTTTATACTTTTAAAAGAGGTCTATTTTAAGTTTTTACATGAAGTGTTAAAAGTAACTTTAACTGAATAAAAAACAGTTTCTTCATTTTAAAAGAATAAATTTTGCAGGCATATTATAAGAATGGAAAGGAATTAAAAGCTTTAAAAAAAATCAGTGACTGCCAATAATCAACAACAATTTTTACTTTCTCTCAGTTCACATCTAAATTTATATATAATTTTACTTGGTTTATAATCACAACTGTTGGTTCACAACTTGGCCCTTGTACACAGAGGGCAAGGAGGGATGAAAGACAGAAGCCACTCCAGATTTGTAGGTGACAGGTTTTAATAAGCAAGGGAACTTATTTAGGAGGCTTGGTTTGAGCAACAGCGATATGAGATCTCTACACTCACCTGCCAGAATCGTAAAAGTTTATCTCTTACCTGAGTTCAGTCACGTATTCAGTCTAGTGGTCTCAGCACACATTGTTCTCTCAAGGCTGTGCCCTTGCAGATGGCTCCCACCATGGGAATGATGAGCAGAATTTACATTCCAAAGACAGGGCCGGGGGCGGGGAGCCTGTGATTGCTGGAATCCAGCTCCTGAGTACACCCATGGTCCGTGGTCCTATCCTCTCAATAATCTCCTCCAACAATGTATAAAACAAGTTTGTATTCTGCTTTATTCACTTTATATTTTAATGTCATTTTATATTGCTTCATGATAACTGTCAAAAGGCTTTAAGTTTAACTTACATTTCAATGCATCAGTTAACATTCATTTAAAAATTCGTTTTTAAATTTTTTTTACTTCAAGCCAGTGGTTTATTGACTGGTTGATTTTTAGTGATAGCTTTTAAAGTGGACACTTGGCATTGTAATAAGGAAACGAAGAACAGAAAAAAAAAGTAAAACATAGTTAACCCTTGAACAACATGGGTTTAACTGAATAGCCTGGCTTATACGCAGATTTTTTTTCAATACACTTGGCCCTTTTATCTTCAGGTTTTGCATTTACATATTCAACCAATCAAGGATCAAAAGCAGTATTTTCAAATGCCCAACCATAGATTCCTAACTTCAGATTGAAAATACAGTTGACCTTTGAACAGGTGGGAGTTAGGGCTGCCAGCCTTCGAGCAGTGGAAAATTCATATATAACTTTTGACTCTCCAAAAACTTAACTACAGTCAGACTTTGCATCTGTAGATTTAATCAACCACAGTTGGGAAATCACAGTTGAATCTATGGTCACCAAATCTGCAGATACAAAGGGCCAACTATATTTATCAAAAAAGGTCCATGTATATTTGAAACTGCACAGTTCAAACCCTGTTGTTCAAGGGTCAACTACACTATTTTCAACCCAAGGTTGGTTGAATCTGTAATGCAAAGGGCCAACAGTAAATTTTGGGGGAGTGAAAAGTTATATGTGGATTTTTTGGACAGGGTAAGGGGGATTCAATGCTATCACTGTTGTTCAAGGGTTAACTATACTTTTAGTTTTGTAAGTATTGTAGTATACATTATCATAAATGTTAGACATAGAATATATCTAACTTTCAAACAGAAAAGAATGGAATTTAAAAGGAAACTTAAAGTTGTTACTTCCAGGTGGCTAAAGATTAGAATGTGTCCTATCTAGTTTCCACACCAATATCTAAATTGGCTGCCAAGAAACATAATGCTACCCAAAACTTTGAAAAACTAGTAGTTAAATCTTTTTTTTTAAGTTAAAAATCAACACCCTTTGGATTTCAGGGAATAAAAAATTCTTTAATGGGCACTAGTATTAGGATCACTGTAAAAATTTCAGGAAGGAATTCATCAAAGGATGATATATGGGTTGAAAGAGTCAAGAGTGTTATGAGTTGGAGAGCATTCAGATTCTAATGGAGGGTTAGAGCTTGGACAGCCATTGGCCTTCCACCAAAAAGCAATAACGAAACTGCCAAAAATTTTGCAAGTGGATTCAAAGGAGGGAAAAGAGCAGCTGCTTGCCTCCAAATTCACAAAATGCAAAAGCTGGGTGAGTAAAGGCTCTTTTCAAACCTGGGGACCCTATTGTTTTGGTCACTCACAGCAACTGAGAGTTTTAAATTTTGCCTCCACTTGGGTCATGTGATTATTTATTATTTATGGGGCAGCACCTATACAGCTCATGTTTTACTAATGTAAAATTAATTAGCAAATGTTCAGAAAGCACTTTGAAGATGAAAAGTTGTGTGACTGCTAAATATTATCATTATGCTACTATCATAAAACACATAAAAGGCATAGGATCTCATAAGCTAAATAGATGGAGAATGACTGTGCTGCGTAGCACTCGGGGAGAAGATGGCGAAGGAGCAACCTCCGCAGAGGAAGCAGGCATGGATGCCACTACAGAAAAGGTGAGCTTAAGTGGGTAGGCAGTGGGTGCAGGATGGCCTGCCTTTACTCCTTGGGCCTACTTTCTGAAGGGACCAAATTAAAGTAGCTTCATTAGTATTTTAAAGATCTTAAAAACAAGGTTACTCTCTCGACTTTTTATGGAAATAAAAGCAATGTAAATCACAAAGGAAAAACAAGAATGAATAAGATTGAAAAACTGTAATTATTAGAATCTGTTTGCTTGTGAATTATTGTGAAAAATCTTTCCATCACAAGTAGACCATTCCTGAAAAGTATAGGTATAGTTGCTGGAATTGCTGAAGTAAAATTGGGGGATTTTACTTTTAAAAAGATAATTTCACTTAGACAATGTAAAGAATACAGGATGGTTACATCTCTCTATTTCTAGTGCTGTATGTTGTAATTAGAGGCAATATTTGTGTCCATAATATGCTATTTTACCTGTAGGAAGTGGAAGACAAGGCTTAGCTCTTAATTTTTAATTACTGAAACAGTGAAATGCTTCACTGCTATACAGTGTTAGCAGTATAATTTAACATTGTAGTTGGAAACAGGAACAGCAACAAGAAGAGAGGACTTTATTCCTTCCCATTAACAGTGCCATGTGCCCAGATAGCGATTGGCCTGAAGATCAAAGAAGTGTGTTGATGGTTCCATAGCACACAAAGAAGTGCAAATAATTTTTGTGATGCTTCTTAATATAATCAAACTAACTCACAATATAAATATTCACATACTCATTAGTCTTTCCTAGACTCCAGCAAAATGCATGCCTTGATAACCCCTTTGAGCCTGACCCATATTTTTAATAAAAATTTTAGACGACTTTTCTGATTTTGATATCTTGCCGACAGCTAGCCTCTAGGTAAAGAGTATAATATTGAGCAGAATGTAATTTCCCAATAAACATGTTGAATAATCAGTCATTTTATACATTAATACTTAGCTTAAGCAGCTATAAGAGAACCTCTGATATCTTTCCCATCAGTTAGTTAATCCTTTTATTTAATTAACAAAAAGGCTAGAAAAAGTATTTAATCTTGGTTTCCAAGTAATATGTTCTATGCCCTTCATGCTAACTTGCTATGCTCCTTTTGCTCCATAAACAATATATAAGAAATCAGACCCTGGTTTCATCCTTTGAAGGAATTACTAATTTTTAAGTACAACTTACTACTGTTTCTGAAATCCCTATATAATCCTTGATATCCTCTTATCATTATTATATCTAATAACTTCAGAATATATTTGGCAAAAAAATATAACACTGGAAAATTAAGGCAAGTTGCTGAAATTAAAACAAGTTTTTCTATTCCTCAAATTAACTCCATTCCAAGACCCAATTTGGGTTGAATAATATTTCTCCACCAACATTCCACACCATAACACTTTGAGAAAAGTAGAATTTATGTCTGACATTGTGTTTAGAGAACATTTTAAAGAAAATAATCTAAATGGTGACAAAGTTTAATTTTTCTTTTGAATTGTAATTACACACACACACACACACACACACACACGCACTCACACAAACTGCAGATTAATTAAACCCTTTGCAAATAGGAAGAATATCTATATTTTAGAAAACTCAGGTGTCAATGACAGAAATACTTAGTTCACCTGCCTTTAAAATTAATTTTTACTTTTTACTATAATTTTACATTTATGAATTAAGATGTAAGTTACTGTGGTGATCTTTGATTTAGTCTGTAAGGTAAGTGAGAGTTGCAAGATAGAGTGGCCTATATGATTTAATTTTCCTTCTGGAGATCAGGAACTCTCACCCAAAACCTAAACATACTAATAACCAGAGGAGAAATCCCCACCTAGAATCCCTACCATATCTTCCCTAGATTTGAAATGGCCTAAACAGAAAATATTGTTTTACACTTACCCTTCTTCAAAATTAGGACACCAGAATGGTGATCTGCAAAGTTCCTTCCATTTCCAAGAAGCTATGCATATCCCATTCTAGGAGCTATACATTGGAGGGAGGTTTGAAGTCAACAATACTCCTTAGTAAACAAATTCTGGTATACAAGAATCACTGTTCCATCACCTTATAGACAAATAAGAAGGAGGGATAATAAATGAAGTTTATATGTGTGAAATATTGTGAAATTTCCAATATTCAACTTTTAATATACAAACACAGCATTTTTATATTATTTATTCTAGAAGCACATGGTTGAGAAGAATAAGAAAATATACTCCAAATATTTGCTACATCAAGTTTTACACTCCATTTATAACATTTTTTGAAGCTTATCCCTTGGCAAACTGTGTTGAGTAAAATATACAGACATATACCTTTGGGTATAGAAAAGGTTCCTTTAGGGTAACATATTCATCTATAGGAAACTAAGTTACCAAGGTTTTATTATATTATTTAGTCATTTATCTTTCCAAAAAATTTAAACACTATTTTACATTCAGTAGGTGAGTTAATCAACTTGGGGGAAAGTGTTTTCCTCTAAATTTTTGCAGAGTTAGATGTCTTTTAGTATTTTTTAAATTTTATTTTATTATAGATCCAAAAAGTTCAGGGGTATTGGGTTTCTATAGAAATATTAAGATATTCATTTATGTGCAGAGCATGTACAAACACAATTTAAACAAAATATATTTAAATTGTCAAAGTTTTTTAAAATAAAATGAAATTTCTAAAAAGATTTGGAGTTGGAAATTTCACCTGCATTGGAATCTAGTTAATATTATCTGTTCATGAAATAACACATATTTGAGGAATACTGGTTAACTAACTAAAAAATAAACTTCCAAAAATGTATTTAATTCTGCTTGCAAACAAAAATCAAATTAATATAGGTGTTTCAAACTGATCAACATTTAGTACTGTCATTGTATGTTGATTATATATGTTTACATATATACATTAACATAACAATATGTAAATCTGAAATATATATACAAACCTATGTGCAATATTGTATGTATGGGTATATGAAATATCAAAATAAAATATTAAGAATTTATATTATGTTAATATAAAATATATAGACCAAATATTATATATATACATATATGTATATGTGTGTGTGTGTGTGTGTGTGTGTGTATCATGGGCTGTTTTATTCTTCAAAATTTATATGTTGAAGCCCTAATCCCTCATACCTCAAAATGACTGTAGGATTTAGAGATAGGGTCCTGAAAGAGGGAATTAAGTTATGAATTATCAGACTGAGCCCTAATCAAATATGACTGATGTCTTTATAAGAAGAGTAAATTAGGACACAGATATGTAGAGGAATCTCCATGTAAAGATACAGGGAGACAACAGTCATCTGTAAGCCCAGGAGAATGGCTTCAGAAGAAAACAATCCTGCCAACCCCTTGATCTCAGGCTTCCAGTTCCAAAATTGTGACAAAATAAATTTCCATTGTTGAAGTCTCTCAGTCTACTGTACTCTGTTATGGAAGTCCTTGCAAATACAATATTTACTATAGTATATAAAACAAAATTCATTTTACAGTTTTCACATTTAACATTAGTAACCTTGCTCATCATTATAAACACCTTGCCTAAACCAATACCGTGCACATAGAAAATGTTCAATAAACACGAACACAATAAATTACTTAACTTCTAAAGAGAAATTTCCTGTTTATGCCAAAAAAAACATTATTTAACATTGTAGAAATATAAATACATTGGAATTAAGTTGTCGCCCAATTCATAAATAATATGGTAATTTATTCTAAAAGTTTTTATTATTGTTATTTTCTTACTCTGTTGCTTCCATTAATGCTTATTAAAACAACAACACCTATGAGTGTGTGAATAATGCTGAATGAGCCCCCAGAGCTTCTGAAGGCTGTTTTAAGGCATTAAATAGGCTGACTTGAGCACTGGCTGGTGCAGCTCAGTTGATTGGGCATCGTCATTGCATTCAGGGGTTGCCAGTTGATTCCCGTCAGGGCACATGCCCGGGTTTGCAGCAGTAAAGAGCGTGCAGCAGGCAGCCAACGGATATTATATTCATTCACATCAATATTTCTCCCTCCCTCTCTAAAAGTCAATAAATTTTAAAAAAAACAAGGCTGTCTTGAACCCTAAAAAATATTAAGGATGAGAAAAGACCAGTCATGCAGCATTATTCAAAGGAAAGCAGGACTGACTATATTAATATCAGAGAAAGAAGTAGACTTCAGTGAAAAGAAAATTATCAGACAGAGAGGGAGATTGTATAATGATCAAAAAGTCAATCCACCAAGAAGATATAGCAACTTTAGGAGTATATGTACCAAACAACAGCTCAGCAAAACATGTGAGGTAAAAATCAAAAAGAATTGAAAAAGATGTAAAAATTCAAAATTACATTTGTAGACTTTAATGACCTCTTCAATAAGTGTTAAACAACTACAGAGGAAAACAACAGATATAGAATAACTCAATAACACCATCAAACACAATATCTAATCAACATTTATAGAAAGCCTCACCCAACAACAGTAGAACACATTCTTTTTTAAGGATCCATGGAACATAGACATGCTAGGTCATATGCAGTGCCATAAAAAATTAAATAATTCAAATCATATATAATACATTTTTCACTTGCAATAGAATCAAACTAGAAATCAAATTTTAAAAGTTAACAGGAATACCTCAAAACACTTGGAAACTAAACACATTTCTAAATAATCTATAGGTTAAAGAGGAATGCTAACAGAAATATTAAAAATACATTAAGCTACATAAAAATGAAAATAAAACATCAAATTTCTGAGACATAGCTGAAACAGTGCTGAGATGGAAAGTACGGCATTAAAAACATGCATAAGAAAGGAGGGAAAGTATCAAATAAATAATCTAAGTTCCCACTGCAAAAACCCAGAAAAAGAAGAGCAAAATAAACCCCCAGCAAGCAGAAGAAAAGAAATAATGAAGAGTAGAAATTAATGAAATGAAAACAGAAAAACAGTTGAAAAAAAACAATAAAACACAACAATGGTTCTTAGAAAGAAATCAATAAAATTAGCAACTCTCTAGGAAGACTAACAAAGTAAATAGATTGAAAATTACCAATATCAGAAATGAACAGAGTCTTTCTATAGATACCATAAACATCAAAAGGATAAAAAGGGAATACTACCAACTCTATATACATACATTTGACAACTCAGACAAACGGACCAATTCCTTGAAAAAATTACATGAATTCCTATCAACACTATATTCAAAATGTTCCCAAACTTCAGCCTCTTTTAAGTTCCTCTGCCTCTCCCACCCTGGTTCAAGCCAACACCATTTTGTGCTTGGATTATTATAATCATTTCCTATATTGTTGCTCTGCTTCCACGCTTATTCTCTATAATTTACTCTCCACAAAGAAGTCAGAGGGATCCCATTAAGAAATTAGGCTAGATCATCATAGTCTTCTCTCCAAAGACCTCCAATACTCCCATTTCACTCAGAGAAAATGCCAATATAATTACAATGAGGAACAAGGCCCTACATGATCTGAGCCTTAGTACTTTTCAGACTTAGTCTCTTACCACTCTTCCCTTCATTCACTGCTACAGCCACACTGCTCTCCTAACATACCAGGCATGACCCTCCTAAAGACCGTTTGTCAAGTTGTTCCCTATGCATGGAACATTCCAGAAATCTGTATGGCTAACCCCCTCACGTTTCAAGTCTGCTTAAATTTTACCTTTTTAGTAGGCCTAACCTGACTATTCTATTTAATATCGCATCCTGACACCAACACCATTTTACACATGCTTCCACATTTCATATTGTCTTTACCTAGAACTATGTGTTTTTTTCCTACAGAGCTTAATATTGTTTTACCAGCTATGAATTTTATTAATTATGGTATTTGTTGTCTAGCTTCCCTCAGTAAAATGTAAGCTCCATAAGAAAGAGGCCTTTTTTCCTACAACTCTGCTTACCACATAATAGGATATCTAAAAACATTTGCTGAATGAATGAATTCTGATTTTAGTATTACCATTATTATTCATATGTCCTCAAAAATAAGCAGGCCAAATATTATATTCACTAATTCTACACTTTGTTTTCCAAGCTCAGCAGTCTACTGAATCCATAGTTATTGAAAAATAATATACTTTTATACTTAACAGCAAATTCATATTTATTTCTGATAGTTCTATATCTTACTCATATTAACACTTGCTTTCCTGTTCTTTTTGCTCAGAAGAACAGAATCAAACACAAAAGTGAAACTCACAAGGTGTGGAAAGATTACCCTGGGTATCATAATTATTGTGATTGCTGTAGTAATCTTCGGACTCATTATTCATTTTGTCACTTATGGTAAGTACTCATGATATCTGGCTTTCCAGTCACATGAATTTAATTTCTCATTATTGGAAAGTTAGGAACTTTGAGAATAGGAGAAGGAAAAGAATCAGATAAGACTATTTGACAGAGATAATTTCTTATGGTTAATAACATTTACTGCAGTCTTTGTTCTGTAGCGACTTTTGGCTTAGGGCATTCTGAATCCAGAGATGTGGTATGATCTTTTTTTTTTTAATTCCTGGTAAAGATTTAGGTGCTCGGAGTACATTCATTCATTCATTCATTCATTGTTGAATTAATAAGTTTTGAAGAGATAATCAATGAGTTAACAAATAAATATAAAAGCCTACAACCTAGATTTCTAAGCTAGATTTCTTATCCCAAAGCCTATAATAATTCTCTATATACAATGATTTCTTTTCATAAAATTCTCTCTAAAAAAGTCAAGTATTTTTCATTAATGAGGGATGAAAAAAAAGAAACAGTAAAATTTTTTCTATATATTTTTCTTTTACTGACTGGCTTATTTCACTTAGCTTAATGCTCATAAAATTGAAAAAAAGTATGGGATCCTCAGATTTGATGTTTTCTTAAAATAGCTCTTTGTGCCAACTCCTCTGTGTCCTGTGCTTATTACTTTCTTTCATCCACTCTTTCCTAACCTTTTCAAGGATAAGGACTTCTTTATAAAAAAAATTCCTACATTCCCACAAGAAATTATCACATTTATTGATTGGTAAATTTCACTTGATCAACATGTATAATCCTTTTAATATATTGTTCAATTCAGCTAGCTAGTATTTTGGTAAGGATTTTTGCACCTATACTCATCAAAGATATTTGTAGTTTTCTTGTGTTCTTATCAGCTTTGGTATTAGGGTAATGCTGGCCTCATAAAATAAGTTTAGAAGTATTCCCTCCTTTTCTCTTTTTAGCCAATTTTGAGAAAGATTGATATTAAATCTTCTTTACATGTTTGGTAGAATTCATCAGTGAGACCACGTATTCCCAGGCTTTTCTGTATTGGGAGGTTTTTTTATTACTGTTTCAATCTCCTTACTCATTATTTATCTGTTCAGATTTTCTATTTATTGGTGATTCAGTCTTGGAAGGGTGTATATTTCTCAGAGTTTATCTATCTTTTTCTTTGCTACTGCTTTTTAACTTAAAGTATATTTTGTCTAAGTATAGCTAACCCAGCCTGGGTTTATTGTTTTTCTCATCTCTAACAATTTAATTCAAGAAAAAACTCTGTCTTGTTTTACTTTGCATTTCTTTATTTGTGAGTGTGCAGCAAAGATTTTCTCCAAATAATTAACTTCACTGACATGAAGGATCTTCTCAGTGTTACAAAATGCTTTTATTTCTCCATCTCTTTCTCTCTTCTGTCTTCTCTCTCTCTCTCTCTCTCTCTCTCTCTCTCTCTCTCCTCTCTCCTCTCCCCTACCCCCCAGTCTGTTAAGTAGTGGGGTACAATGGCACCTGAGAATAGTTACAAAAAAGTTTGAATTTCTATCATATTTGATGTACTAAAATAGTACAGTCTAAATACAAAAGCAATCCTGAGAAAAAAAAGAATGAAGGCAGAGGTATCACATTCCCTGGATTCAAATTATAATACAAAGTGATGATAATCAAAAAAGCATGGTATTGGCAGAAACACAGAACAATGGAACAGAACTTAGAGTCCAGAAATAAACCCAGATGTATATGGGCAAATAATTTTTGACAAAGAAGCCTAAAATATAAAATAGAGAAAAGAAAGTGTCTTCAATAAATGGTGCTGGGAAAACTGGAAAACCACATGCAAAAGAATGAAACTAGACAGCTGTTTGACCCCATGTACAAAAAATAATTTAAAATGCATCAAATACCTAAATATAAGATCTGAAACAATAAATTACATAGAAGAAAACATAGGTACTAAACTTATGAATGTTGGTTATAGAGAACATTTTATGAATTTGACCCCAAAGGCAAGGGAAGTAAAGACAAAAATAAATTAATGAGACTATATCAAACTAAAAAGCTTTGGCACAGAAAAAGAAACCAACAACAAAACAAAAAGGCAACCAACTAAATGGGAGATGATATTTGCAAACAACAGTTCTGACGAGGGCTTAATATCCAAAATATATAAAGAACTCATAAAACTCAACACTAAACAAACAATCCAACTAAAAATTGGGCAGAGCATATGAACAGATACCTCTACCAAGAAGACATACAAACAGCCAACAGATATATAAAGATGTTCAAATCAAAGCTACAAAGAGGTACCACCTCACACTTATTAGAAAGACTATTATCAACAAAACAAATAGTAACAAAGATTGGAGTGGTTGAGGAGAAAAAGGAACCCTCATTCGCCACTGGTGGGAATGTAAATTGGTACAGCTACTATGGAGAACAGTGTGGAGGATCTTTAAAAGATTAAGAATAGAGTTACCAAATAACCCAATAACCCCTCTTTGTATATCTACCCCAAAAATTTGAAAACATTTATTCGCAAAGACATATGCACCCCTATGTTCATTGCAGCATTATTCAAGGTAGCCAAGACATGGAAACAACCAGTGTCCTTTGATAGATGATTGGATAAAAATGTGGTACATACAGGGTGGGGCAAAAGTGGGTTTTCAGTTGTTCGTATGGAAAATAATATAATAATTAATAAATAATAATACATCTATGTTTTATGTACTCATAACTGTAAACCTACTTTAGCTTATCCACTATACACAATGGGATACTATTCAGCCATAAGATGAAATACTGCCATTTGCAACAACATGTATGGACCTTGAGAATATCATGTCAAGCAAAACAAGTCAGACAGAAAAAGTTAAAAATCGTATGATTTCACTCATATGTAGGATATTAAACTGAAAGCAAGAGATGAACAAATAAGAAAAACAAACAAAAACTCATAGACACAGACAACAGTATGGTGGTTACCAGAGGGAGGGGGGATGGAGGGTAGTAGAGGGTAAAGGTGGTCAAATATACAGTGATGGTGAAGGAAGATTCTTTGACTTTGGGTAGTGGGTAATAATGCAATATGAATATCATGTATCATAGACATGTACACTTGAAACCTATATATTCTTATTAACCAATGTCACTCCAATAAATTTAATAAAAAGAAAATAATTACTCTATAGTTTTGCAATAAATTATTTTATTTTATTTTTTAATATATTTTTATTTATTTCAGAAAGGAATGGAGAGGGAGAGAGAGATAGAAACATCAATGATGAGAGAGAATCATTGATTGGCTGCCTCCTGCACTCCCCACACTGGGGATCAAGCCCACAACCTGGGCATATGCCCTGACCAGGAATCAAACCTAGTTCATAGGTTGATGCTCAACCACTGAGCCATGCCTGCCAGGTGCAATAAATTGTTTTATAACAAACTTTATAAAAAATAAATAAATAAAATAGTAAAGCTGACAGTCTAACCGTCAGCTTTATGGTTTGCTTAAATAAATAAAATAGTAAGTTTGATTTCTTTGTTCTGTTTACTTAATTTGCAGTACTTACAATTCATCCCTCATTTTACTTTCCTCTTTATTTATTTTCATTTCTTAGGTACTTCATAAATTATTAAACCTGAGACTCCACTGATTTTCTAATATGTAATCTGTGATGATCACAAAAACTAAAAATTATCTACACTTTAATATAATTTTATTTCATAGTTACACACCTGTCTTCAGATTGCCCAAACTTGAAAGCTGGCACATTGAAATTTTACCTTAAAAATTCTGATAACATTCTTGGGTTAAGTTATAATTTAATAAACATTCCTCTGTCATAGTTATTTCAACAGTCACTAAGAATCAAGATTATTTAAATGTCAAGTTACCTGAAATTTTATCAGAGTATTATATTTAATATGTTATTTCTTAAGAATAAAAGCAGTGTCCTAACTGGTTTGGCTCAGTGGATAGAGTGTTGGCCTGCGGACCCAAGGGTCCCAGGTTCAATTCCGGTCAAGGGCATGTACCTTAGTTGCGGGCACATCCCTAATAGGGGGTGTGCAGGAGGCAGCTGATCGATGTTTCTCTCTCATCAATGTTTTTAACTCTCTATCCCCCTCCCTTCCTCTCTGTAAAAAATCAATAAAATATATATTTTTAAAAAAGAATAAACGCAGTTACATAATGAACTATGCTAAGTGAAATAGCCAATCATAGAAAGACAAGTACCATATGATTTAACTCACGTGGAATTTAATGAATAAACTACCAAGCAAAATAGAGAAAGATTCATAGATAGGGACCAGCCAGACAGCTCTGGTTAAGGAGAGGGTATAGGAGGGTGAGAGGGGGGAGATATTGAGAAAAAAAAGAGAGAGAAAGAACTCATGGACATGGACAACAGTATGGTGATTGTGGGAAGGGGGAAAGTGGAAGAGGGCATAGAGAGGTTAAATGATGATGGAAAAAAATAAAATAAAATAATTTTTAAAATAAATGTAGTTACACAATGATCAAAGTCAGAACTATTTTTTCTTTTTTCTCCTCAGGGAAAACATCTAGTTATTATCACATCAGCTTTAAAGTCAATAATGTTGACTATGACAGAAAGTTTGAAAAACCATATTCACAAGAATATACGGACCTAAATAAAAAGATAGTGTCTTTGGTAAGTTAAAAAGTTTTTCTGTGCATTGTCTTTTTAAATGCTGTGCTCCTAGAAATACCAGAATCCTAGTAATCACCTTCCAACTTGGAATTTAATAATTCATAAATTCACACTGTTTCTTACCACTATTTTAGTTCTAGATTAGGACAGGCAGCCCTTTCAGAAAGTAAGTTTTTGTCTTGATTCAAAAGTTTTCCACAACCCATAAGAGAAGTGTATTCAGTTTCCTAGAGAGTCTTTTCCCTTACTTTTAAGTTTTAATCTACATGGAAATAGTTTTAATATAAGGTAGGGGGCCAACTTTATTTTATTTAGTTGAGCTGGCACTACTTATTAAATAATCTAGTTTATCCCAATGATTTAAAATGCCACTCTTGTTAAGTCCTAAATCCTCATATATTCCAGGATCTATTTTTGGATTCTGTATTGGACTACACAGTAATTGCATAGTATTTCTTTCCCATACCTTTATTTTGAACAGTATTTCATCCCTTTACTTACGAGTATGATGCTTTTAAATAATAGATAACTAGATTTTGTTTGTTAATGCAACTTAATAGATTCTTTCATGACATTTTGTCTATTCTCATTCATTATAACAAGTAATAACTGTTTTTATTTTTTAAAATACATTTTTATTGATTTCAGAGAGGAAGGGAGAGGGAGCAAGGAATCTTCAGTTTTGCAGTCTCTTCTTAGAGGCAGTGGGTCTATGAAAACCCACTCACATGGTCCAGTGTCAACTTAATCCCTGGGCATCCATACATCTCAGTTAGCCAATCTCTTCCCAGGGCCTGTGTGAATCTATCTTTGCACAGGGTTCTCAGGTTGTTCTCTAGGTTCTTCCTGGCCCATGAAAAAGAAGGTTCCTCATCACCTCCCTTCTCCCAGGACTCCCATTAAGCCCAAACCCACTCAACACCAGGAAAGGCAGGTATATTAAAATGGAAATAGAAGAGAAATATGGCGTAATTTAGCTACCATCTTGTCAAGATTCTTCCATTTACTATATTTTAGGAATTACATCCAAAACCCTTATCATGGCCAACAAGGTTCTCTATAATCTTGTCCCTACCTACACATACAACCTCAATTTATATACCTGCTCCCTTGCTCACTTTACTTGAGTCACAACAAGTTTGCTTCTATCCCTCAATTATACCAATCTCATTTTTCCCTAGGAACTGCACTTCCTTCCATCTAGAATACTCTTCTCCCCTTGATTGTCAGGCTTCACTCAAATATCACCACTTCAAAGAGGCCTGACTTGATCCTTCCCATGAATCCATTATTTACTTCAGTTTATATTTTTATATCACCTAATACTATCTCAGATGATCATATTTACTCCTTGGTCTGCTTGTTATCTACGTTCTCTTTTGAATCTCTAAAAAAGAATGGATCTATCTGATTAGTTCATAGTTTTATTTCAACATATATTTATTGAATACATGAACACATTCCAATTGCTTAGGAGCAAGAGGAAAATGTAATATAAATCGCTGCAATTCCAATATTGAGTCAGTTTTTGAAGGCCAGTCTTTGCAAAAGTAAAAGTCATAGGCAGTGCAATTTGTTGTCTGGTGCTCTGTAAGGGTCCTACAGTGGGAAATCATCCATCAGGTTGAGATCAGGAGCACCTGAAAAAACAATTCATAAAATTTCTCTGAGAGATTTCTACATATCTCACTTTGAACCCATCAGTAGCATGTTATTCAAACAGCAGGCAAAAATGGTTTGAGTCAGTCATGAACAAAGGCTGCCATTGGGGGAGAGAGAGAGAGAGAGAGAGAGAGAGAGAGAGAGAGAGAGAGAGAGAGAGAGAGCAGGCAAAAATGGTTGGGTGCTCATTCACGCACGACGGCTGCCATTCGTGAGAGAGAGAGAGAGAGAGAGAGAGAGAGAGAGAGAGAGAGAGAAAGGAAGGAAGGAAGGAAAGAAGGGAAGGAAGGGAAGGAAGGAAGGAAGGAAGGAAGGAAGAAAGAAAGAAAGAAAGAAAGAAAGAAAGAAAGAAAGAAAGAAAGAAAGAAAGAAAGAAAGAAAGAAAGAAAGAAAGGAAAAGAAAGGAAGAAAGGAACATCTCTTTCTGGGGACATTTCTGTCAAGTTTTATGACATTGATATTCAATAAAAGGCTGAACATGGAAGATAAAATCTATTAGTTGGTCTTTTGAATTCACCTCTCCAAAATGAATATTCTGATGTATCATGCTACTGTTAGGAACAAAACCCAACTGTGCCACATATTTTTTTTATTTAAAGACATTTGTGAGTGAACTGAGCCAATATGAAGATAATTTTCAAAAAGATGTATATTTAACACATTGCATCTTTTTCCTAAATGAGTCATGATCTGGGGAAATTTTAATGATATTAAAGAATTAGTTAATTTTTGGGATGTAGGTAGTAGTAAAATGAAACTGGTCTGGCCATTTATTAATAACTGATAAAGTGGAATGATGGATACATGGGTTTTTTTACACTATTCTATCTGCTTTCATGTATGTTTGAAGTTCTCCACAATGAAAACTTAAAATAAAACATAATAATTATGCATTTTACTTTTTTAACAGATAAATGAAACATTTCATGGATCAAAACTGAGAAGACAGTATGTCAAATCCCATGTTGTCCAAGTAAGGTATATAAAATAGCATGAGAGGCACTAAGAAAAAAAAGTTCTGTCCTTCAGTTTCTTATCTCATACTCAGCAGAATATCTTTGCTTGGTATACAATGAAAGGGTTCAAACAAATTTGAATTCGGGGCTTCAAAACAACTAGCATTTTCAAATGTGAAAAATAAAAGGTATTCAAGGTCTATTGAGAAATTATTGAACCAGAATCAGGAGTTCCAGATTATTGTAAGTTTCAAGTAAAGATTAAATGGGTGTGTGTGCGTGTTTTAAATATAAGGCCCAAAATAAGAAAGTACATTTAAAATCAGGAGATTATTTCAAGCTAAGGAAAGAATGGGTAAGGTAAGAGAGCCATGTACAGAATGTCTGACCCAGGAGTCATAAACTAGTAGCTAATGGGGTAAATCCCAAATGTAAAAGTTAGAAAATTTCACATTAAAAAAAAAGAATTTTTAGAATGTTGAAAAATCAAAAGATCTAACAACACAAACCACATTCCCACAGGATATTAGTACACTGAAACTGAGGCTGCCTGTTTGCCATGATGTATGCACATGTATTTACACCCAACAAGCTTCATTCTTTTACCTTACCCTCCTGCCCCTCTAAAAATCCAAGTCTGCAGCTGTTTTCTAGCAGTGAAGATGTTTTATCCAAATACTGGGAAGGAACAGATAACCTGCAAGAGATAGGAAAAGAATAATAACTACAAACAGAAATAGAAATGTTAATATGCTTTGGAATCTACCTCTCCTTAAAACCAGCACACTTAACCAGTGACTCCCTCCCCCGGAACTTTTTATATATTAACCCATTTAACCTGATAATAACCCTGTGTGGTTTTATATATGTTTCCCATTCTACAGATGAGGAAACTGAAGGAAAGGAAGGCTAAGTGACTTGCCAAGGTCACACATTTAATAAATACTAGAGCTGTAGGTTGAGCCCAAGCAGGTATATCTAGATTATTGCATCAACTTGTGTAATCTTTAGCTTTCACTCTTGCTCCACTACAATCCATTCCCCACATTGCAGGCAAAGTGAATTGGAAAAGCATATAATCCCCCTACTTAATATCATCTGATCATTTCCTATGATTTCCAAACTCCTAATATAGTCCACATGACCCTACCTGACCTGGCCCTGCCTCTCTCTGACCTCATCTCATACCCTTGACTTCACCCATAACTTTATACTCACACTACTGACCTGCTATTATTCTTCTAATAAACATGCAAAATTGCATCATTGGCTTTGCCCAAAGAAAACTAAACTCATGTCTTCATGACAGGAGGTGGTTTGACAACTTGGAGTAAGGTGCCCACCCAGGTTAGGCTTTCACCTTCCCACTGAAACAGAGATAGAGAGGCTACCATCTTTGATGGTTACTAGACCTGAGTAACCGTAGATGGCTTTCAGGGGCTTGAGAAATACATTTCTGGGTTAAACTGCAAGAGCCTTTTGAAAAATTTACTTATAACTCAAAGGAGCAGAGAAAGAATTTACATTTACAAGTTTTCTAGAGTAAGTGATCTAAAAACAGGGCTATCAGGGGCCTAGAGTCAAAAAGAAGTCTGTCAGACATTTAATAAAACGAGGGGAATGTTAAGGCTACTTTGGGCAAGGTTTTTACAGTTGATGTTCCTTCTTTCTGGAACATTCCTCCCTCAATCTTAGCATGACTCAGTCCTCGTTACGAGGCTTTTACTTCAAAGAAGATTTATATAATGTTCCCATATCTACCCTTCAAGTCATTGCTCTATTATCTTCATAAAATTTACCATAAAGATTATTTATTTCTTTGTTTTCTTGTTTATCTGTCTCTCTTTCTAGTTCATGCTAGCAGGGATCTTATGGTCTTATATGAGCTGATATAGTGCCTAGAACTATGTATGGCATATTGCCTGAACTATATTAATACATGTCTGTTAAATGAATCAAGGTATGAATGAATGAATGAATGAATGAATGAATGAATGAATAGAAAGTTCAGGAATGTAAAAGAAAATAAGCATTTGTCATATAAAACTAAAGAGTATTTTATGAGTCAAGAAAAGGTAAAATTAAAATAACTTTTATTTCATTTTTTATTAGAAAAGAGGATCATTTTACCCTAATGATGTCAGCTTAATAATCCATATGTCTATATTTAGTTTAATTTTAGATTGTTATTTGACACAGAATGAAGAGTCAAAGTGACATCTATGGTTTGACAAAAATCTTTAAAATAAACAAAGTAATACAATATGTCCTTGCCTATTGCATTAGAAATAAAGTGTTTGTCCCTATAGATCAGACAAGAAAAAAAATAGCATTGTACCTGCATAAAAGTATACTTAATAAATTGGCAAGTAATAACTAATGCTTAATACTGTATAAAGGAAATAAAAATAATTCACATATAGCACTCAAAGTAAGAGCATATGCATACATACTCTAAAAATAAATAAAGAGTGATATAAAAAATAAGCTAATCCTTTAATTTAGAATTATCCTGGAAAAAAATGTTAGAATAATAAGCTTTATAACCATTTTAATCATGGATATTGACCATGGTTTCTGTTTTTGTTCATGAGTGTTATGAAGGTTTGGAAGTGGGTGTTTTCAGGATCTTTTTTTAAAATATATTTTTATAGATTTCAGAGAGGAAGGGAGAGGGAGAAAGAGAAACATCAATGATAAGTGAGAATCGTTGATCAGCTGCCTCCTGCATGCCCCCTATTGGGGATCAAGCCTGCAACCTGGGCATGTGCCCTTGACCAGAATCAAACCTGGGACCCTTCAGTCCTTAGGCCAACTCTCTATTCATTGAGCTAAACCGCCTAGGGCCAGGATCTTTCTTGAGTCTCATAAAGCTTTGGGGTGGTTGTAGGTTTTCAAATGCACATATTCAGAGTCATACCTAGAGAGGTAAGGAGACACAGAAACAGAGAACAGAATGAAGAGACATTCCCCAGAGGCACTGGTAGTTACCCCTTTTTAAATTTCTGGTTTGTTTATTTATTTATTTTTACTTTGTTTATTTTATGTATTTGCATCTTCAAGTCAGAATTATAAATTTAATAAATCTGGTATAAATTTTTTACTCAGTCATGATTTCGAACAGGTGAGAGAGAATTGGCCCACCCTGGAAAATTCTGCCCTGGCTTTAAAAAAATGAGAATTAATGATTCTCTCATCTTACCTGTTACATTCACTTTTATACTAGCTATTGGCCCTTTATACAGAGTCTGTACTGGATTTATAATACATAGATGCATCTATATTAATAAGTAATTTTTACACAATACTCTAAAATTTTCAAAATACCTCCATATACATGATCTAATATGGTGTTTACAATAACCCAGTAAATAATATTCCATCCCTATTATAGATATGAGGAAATTTAAGTACAGAAAATGCCAACAGCTTGCTATAATCAAGAAGGTGGCCAATAGTAAATCTAGAATACAAATTCAGTTCCCCTGAGTCTAAATCACATTGTCTTTTCTGTTCACCATGTCCAGAAAGTGCCATTTCCATGCCCTTGGGAGAAACTGAAATAGCTGCTAGGAGCTCTGCTTAACAAAGTATGCAATGACTCTGCTAAGAATGATAGAGGCTCAGTAAAATGCTGAATTTATTTGTCTGCTTCTGTTCTGCAGCAGAGCCAAAGGGAAAGTGATAATACATTCTGTGCTGAAGTTTATATTCTGCTTTAAAAATAAGGCAGCAAAATTTCGGGATAGGATCGAAACCATTTTATATCAGAAGTTAAATGGTGAAACTGGGTGTTTAAATATAGATTCTTCTTCATTGAGAGTCTCAGGTAAGCATTTTTCTGTATGGTATAGACTGATTTTCAACTTTTAATTTGAATATTGTATTTTGATATGCAAATGAAAACAACACTTCTCTCTTTAAAATATCATTTTATATATAATGATAATTATCTTTAATCACTGATTAAGTATTCAAGGTTCATTTTAATCAATTTGTTTATATAATATCATCTTGCATTATTGGAATTAAACCTTATTTGATTATAGTTTTTTTTTAAGTAATCAGGTTCCCATATAATGTTTCTTTGCAACATAAGGCAGCCTTTAACTCTGAAGCTATTATGACTTGTTCTGTGGGTCATGATTTCTTCCTCCATTCTTTTGGATATCACAAGAATCTAGACTCCTAAATTCCAGAATTGAGTTTGAATCTCTTTAACATCAAACTTCTTTATAGGCCTTTAATGGACTTTGTCTCTCACTCTTTCCCACAATCTTATTCTTATTCTCAGTCACCTAACACTATTGTAAAAGGCAACTTCTAAAAAGTAGGAACAAATGTTCCACCATTCTCTGGTCTTGATAAAAGTACAGTTAACATTTGGTACAGCTAAGCCATGCTATCAGTTCTTTGGTACAACAAATTTGACCAAGGACAGAAAAGTATCCCTACCCTTAAAGGAAGGACTACATGTTTGTGAAGGGTGTGGGGGGAGAGGAGAAGAATGTCTAGAACAAGGGTTCACTTGCATGGAACATCAAAAGGCTTAAAACACAAAACCTGAACATACATCTCCTGAATATGGAGCACCATGTGTTTGAAATATGACTCTTCTCCAATTATTTGATACTTTCTTATCATACAGCTTATCCTCTATGTCATGACCTCAAAAGAATACAGATAAGTAAAACAGCTCTCCAATTTATAGAGAGGTTGACAACAAAGGTATATTTTGGGAAACACATTTGCTAAAACCATGAACTCACAAGTTAAAAAACAACATTATATTCCCAGTATTTTTCCAAACTTTAAGACCATTATGTACGATACCAGGAAAACAGACTTTCTGGATGTCTTTTCCAGATTTATTATTTTTCTCAGTAGTTTTACATGTTACAATCCCATGCTACAGTTTTAAGAAAAGCAGTGACCGTTAAGGGTAATATACTTAAGTATGGACTATACTTTGGTATTGTCTTAGTCTCTACCTGTTGCTTAGAAACTCCATCTCCCTCCTTTCTCACCTCTCATCAGAAGGTTTTTGTCAACAATGTATCTAAAGCCCTATGTTTTCAGTCCCCTGGCTTCTACACCCTTGTCACCACGTTTGGCCAACAATTCCAGTAGGAGTTATATTCCTTTGACAGAGCTCTCAGAGAAGCCCATTCTTTTCCTTCAGCGCACTTTCTCAGGTTTTAATTATATAGTCACTAAAGTGATTACTTGATTATGGACTATCTCTCTCATCAGATCATAATCTCCTTGAGAGCAGAGGCCATGTCTATTTTTGCTCACCATTACATTTTCAGAGATTGGCACTGGGGCTGGCATATAGCAGTTAATAGTTGTTGGGTGAATTAATGAATTCCATAATATCAAAGCTGCAATTGAGTATATATATATATATATATATATATATATATATATATATATTTTTATTCTCCTATTCTGGATAGTATAGGATATATATATTCTCCTATTCTGGATAGTATATATATATATATATATTCAATTGGGGTTCCATAAAAAGAACTAATCCCTAAAGAAAATGGTATGTGTGACTGTTTTCAGTTCTTCCAAGTAAAATAGATAGTACTATTCCAGATGCATAAAAGAATTCATTCATTTCATAAAAATAAAATCCCCCTAGGGCTTTAGAGCTTAATTCTCTTCCAGAATCCCAATTGAGGAGGGATGACGGCAAGGTTGCAACATGTATGTTACTAGTAGACATTGCTACTCCAGATTTAGGATGTAAAGAGTACTTCACTTATTAAGACCCATGAACATAATGTGTCATTCTACTCACTCCTAAATTCCATGAAAAATGACAAAGCTACTATGTTCCAAGTTACTAACAATCAGTGAGAGAGCAATGTTTTCTCCATTCATCCTAAACTCACTAGTTCAGAAGATTTTCAAATTGCCTAGTTAGCATAAACCTAGAAAAACCATTGATAGTATAGTTTTTCCTGCCCGTGAAAATAGTGTTTTCTGAAAAATCTCTCAAAAAGAGAATTTCTCAACCTAATACCATTGATGCCAATGGGGAAACTTTTTATGCATTTCCAAACTCCCAAATTTATATTCATGGATGCTTAAATCATATCACAGTTCTTTAAGACAGAGATGATAATGTCAATAATTAAAATTAGTTAACACAGTTTTCCTTTATTTTATAATGTGACTGCTTACATGACCTCATTATTTTATAGCTTAAGAATCAAACCAAAACATTAAAGTGTTTGTTTATGTAATTCAAACTTCAATGCAAAAATAAATAAATAAATAAAGGACGGAAGGAAATGACAAGTTAAACAATTCAAGTGATATCTCACCAAACAAGTTGACCTCACAGCATGATGCACTTGACTATCACTGCCATAAACTCTCAAATCAAAAGCTACAAAGAAAATGTAACACTAGACTAGATGTACCAAATACACAACTACAAAGATGACCACATGGTGGCTCTCTTCAGGGAGCTCTGGAAGGAAAAATCCAAGTCATTCCTTATAAAGAAATATCTCACAAGCTAAAGTGAGGGTTTTAAATCAAATGCCTTATAAAGTTGAATGTTCATAACTTTAATGGGCATATTTAAGGGTATGCCTGTAATTTTCTTTAAATAATAATGATTTCCTTAAAAACGCCTGCATATATTGGTACACTTAACCATCTATTGAATAGGATGAAAAGTATTTTAAATACTTATGCTAAATTATAATTGGTTAAAGTAAAAACTCAAATTATGTTGAAGTAATAGAATGAATAGTAACATAGAACTTCATACAGATGACTGTCCTGACCCATCATTAACAGTTTTACAAGAAGAATAAAGCTCTGGCCTAGCAGTCATTTGTGAGCAGCAGGCCAACACTGACAAATGGATGATTAGTAGAACTCATCTTTTTCATGTGGCTTGATCCTGAGACAACACCTCGCTGCATTTGCACCATGATTTAATCAGTTGACTGACCAATTATTCTTTGATAAATCCCAGAGGAAATTTTCTTAAAGCTTATTATTGCCCACAGTGTCCTTTCTTAATCAAGAACCAATCTTCAGCTCTTATAATCCTGTTTTATTAGCAAAATCTTTTTAAAATATTCTAAGTAGTATAATACCTTGACCAAAGACAATTCATTGCAAATAAATCTTTCTAAATAGGCAAATATTCTGAATAGTTTATATTTTATCTGTTTAATAAACTATAAAAATTCTTTTTAAATTATAGTTTTACAAAAATCTTTCTCAAACTTACCACCTACTTTTCTAGTATGAACATTAGTATGGACATCCATCAATATATAGTGGATATTCTAGTGCCCTCAGGGCATGTAGGGAAATACTGGGTTATTGGTGCCTTTGCCAAATAATCCCAGTGTTTGGGGTTTTGAACTCTAATAATTGTTCTTTTTTTTATTTCTCATACTTCAATGTCAAGCAGAATTCCCTTTATTTCTTCTTTTTAATACTTTATTGTTTAAAGTATTACATAAGTCTCCTTTTTCCTCCATTGAACACTCCCCGGCCGCCCCCAAGCCCCAGCACATGCCCTCACCCCCCTTGTATCTGTAACCATTGGTTATGCTCATATGAATGTATACGAGTCCTTTGGTTGATCTCTTACGCCTCACCCCTGCCCCCCTGCCTTCCCTTATAGGTTGGACAGTCTGTTCAATTCTTCTAAGACTCTGGTTCCATTTTTGTTCATCAGTTTATGTTGTTCATTATAATCCACAAATGAGTGAGATCATGTGATATTTATCTTTCTCTGACTGGCTTATTTTGCTTAGCATAATGCTCTCCAGTTCCATCCATGCTGTTGCAAATGGTAAGAATTCCTTCTTTTTTTACATCAGTGTAATATTCCATTGTGTAGATGTACCACAAATTTCTAATCCACTCATCTGCTGATGGGCACTTAGGCTGTTTCCAAATCTTAGCTATTGTAAATTGTGCTGCCATGAACATAGGGGTGCATATATCCTTTCTGATTGGTGTTTCTGATTTCTTGGGATATATTCCTAGAAGTGGGATTACTGGGTCAAATGGGAGTTCCATTTTTTATTTTTTGAGGAAACTCGATAATATTTTCTACAGTGACTCCACCAGTCTGCATTCCCACCAGCAGTGCATGAGTGTTCCTTTTTCTCCGCATCCTCCCCAGCACTTGTAGTTTGTTGATTTGTTGATGATAACCATTCTGACAGGTGTGAGATGGTACCTCATTGTTGTTTTGATTTGCATCTCTCGGATGATTAGTGACTTTGAGCATGTTTGCATATGTCTCTTGGCCTTTTGTATGTCCTCTTTCGAAAAATGTCTACTTAGGTCCTTTGCCCATTTTTTTTTATTGGATTGTTTTTCTTCCTTTTGTTAAGTTGTATAAGTTTCCTATAAATTTTGGAGATTAAACACTTATCAGAGATAACATTGGCAATTATGTTTTCCCATGCCATGGGCTTTCTTGTTGTTTTGTTGATGGTTTCTTTCGCTGTGCAGATGCTTTTTATTTTGATGTAGTCCCATTTGTTTATTTTCTCCTTAGTTTTCATTGCCCTAGGAGATGTACCGGTAAAGATATTGCTATGACAAATGTCTGCTATTTTGCTGCCTATGGCTTCTTCTAAGATTTTTATAATTGCCCATTTTATGTATAAGTCCTTTATCCATTTTGAGTTTATTTTTGTGTATGGTGTAAGTTGGTGGTCTAGTTTCATTTTTTTGCCTGTATCTGTCCAATTTTCCCAACACGATTTATTGAAGACTGCCTTAACTCCATTGTATGCTCTTGCCTCCTTTGTCAAATATTAATTGAGCATAATGGCTTGGGTTGATTTCTGGGTTCTCTCTTCTGTTCCATTGGTCTATTTGTCTATTCTTGTGCCAGTGCCAGGCAGTTTTGCGAACAGTGGCTTTGTAGTATAGCTTGATATCTGGTATAGTGATCCCTCCAACTGTGTTCTTCTTTCTCAAGATTGCTGCAGCTACTCGAGGTCTTTTTTTTATTCCAGATGAATTTTTGGAACATTTGTTCTAGGTCTGTGAAATAAGCCATTGGCATTTTAATGGGGATTGCATTGAATCTATAGATTGCTTTGGGTAGTATGAACATTTTAGTGATGTTGATTCTACCAATCCATGAGCATGGTGTATTCTTCCATTTGTTTATGTCTTCCTCTATCTCATTTTTCTGCATCCTTTAATTTTCTGAGTATAGGTCCTTTACCTCCTTGATTAAATTTATTCCTAGGTATCTTAATTTTTTGTTGCAATGGTAAATGGGATTATTATTATTATTATTATTATTTAGTTTCTCTTTCTGTGAGTTCATTATTGGTGTATAAAAAAGCCATAGATTTCTGATTGTTTGTTTTGTATCCTGCTACATTGCCAAATTCATTTATTAATTCTAGTAATTTTTGATGGAGTCTTTAGCGTTTTCTAAGTACAATATCATGTCATCTGTGAATAATGACAATTTTACTTCTTCTTTTCCAATTTGGATGCCTTTTATTTCTTCTTGTTGTCTGATTGCTATGGCTAGTATTTCTAGTACTATGTCGAACAGGAGTGGTGAATGTGGGCATCCCTATCTTGTTCCTGTTCTTAGGGAAAATGGTTTTAATTTTTTCCCATTGAGTATGATGTTGGCTGTAGGTTTGTCATATGAGGCTTTTATTATGTTCAGGTATGATCCCTCTATTCCCACTTTTCTGAGAGTTTTTATCAGGAAAGGGTGTTGGATTTTGTCAAATGCCTTTTCTGCATCAATTGATATGATTATATAATTTTTATCTCTCAATTTGTTTAAGTGATGTATCACATTTATTGATTTGTGGAGATTGTACCAGCCTTGCATCCCTGGAATAAATCCCACTTGGTCATGGTGTATGATCTTCCTAATGTAATGCTGGATCTGATTTGCTAGAATTTTGTTGAGTATTTTGGCATCTATGTTCATGAGGGATATTGGCCTATAATTCTCTTTCTTCGTGGTGTCTTTATCTGATTTGGGGATTAGGGTAATGCTGGTTTCATAGAAAGAGCTTGGAAGTGTGCCATCCTCTTGAATTTTTTGGAACAATCTGAGAAGGAAAAGTTTTAGTTCTTCTTTGAATGTTTGGTAAAACTCCCCTGTGAAGTCATCCAGTCCAAGCCTTTTGTTTCCTGGAAGTTTTTTGATTACTGTTTCAATTTCATCAGTAGTAATCAGCCAATTCAGATTTTTTTATTCTTCCTGATTGATTTTTGGAAGCTTGTATTTTTCTAGAAATATATCCATTTCATCAAGGTTGTCCAGTTTGTTGGAGTAGAGTTGTTCATAGTACTTTTTACAATCCTTTGTATGTCTGTGGGGTCAGTTGTTACTTTACCTTTTTCATTTCTGATTTTGTTTATTTGGGTCCTCTCTCTTTGCTTCTTGGTGAGCCTGGCTAGAGGTTCATCAATCTTGTTTATCCTTTCAAAGAACCAGCTCTTGGTTTCATTGATCTTTTTTATTTTTTTTGTATCTATGTTGTTTATTTCCGCTCTGATCTTTATTATTTCCTTCCTTCTGCTTACTCTGGGATTTTCTTGTTGCCCTCTTTCAAATTCTTTAGTTGTACAGATAGATAATTAATTATCATTTTTTCTTGTTTTTTTGAGGTAAGCCTGTAGAGTTATGAACTTCCCTTTCAAGACTGTTTTCACTGTGTCCCATAGATTTTATATTGTTGTGTTTTCATTATCATTTGTTTCTAGGATGTTTTTAATTTCTTCTTTGATCTCTTTGGTAACCCAATCATTGTTAAATAGCATGCTATTCAGCTTCCAAGTGTTTGAATTTTTTTATTGTTTTTATTGTAGTTGATTTCTAATATTATGCCATTGTGATCTGAGATAATGCTTGATATGATTTCAATCTTCTTGAATTTGGAGAGACTTTGATTGTGACCCAATATGTGGTCTATCTTTAAAAATGTCCCATGTACACTTAAGAAGAATGTATATTCTGTAGCTTTGGGGTGAAGTGTTCTGAAGATATCAATTAAGTTCATCTGATCTATTGAGTCATTTAGGATTGCTGTTTCTTTGCTGATTGTTTGTCTAGAGGACTTATCCAGTGATGTCAGTGGTGTATTAAAGTCCCCTACTATGATTCTATTGTTGTTGATCTCTCCCTTGAGTTCTTCCAGAAGTTTTTTTTTTATGTATTTGGGTGCTCCTGTATTGGGTGCATATTTGTTGACCAGGGTTATATCTTCTTGTTTTTTTTTGTTGTTGTTGTTGTTTTGTTTTTTGTTTTTTTTTTTATTTTTTTATTTTTCGCTAAAAGTATTACAAAAGGTATTACATAAGTGTCCTTTCCCCCCCCCCACCCTTGACAAGCCCCTGCCCTCCCTTACCCCCCAGTGTCTTATGTCCATTAGTTATGGTTATATGGATGCATACAAGTCCTTCGGTTGATCTCTTACTCCCCTCCCTCCTGTCCCCCAACCCTCCCTGGCCTTCCCACTGCAGTTCGACAATCAGTTTGAGGCAGCTCTGCCACTGTATTTATTATTGTTCAAAAGTTTGTAATGGTCTTAATTATCCACGAAAGAGTGAGATCATGTGGTATTTTTCCTTCATTGACTGGCTTGTTTCACTTAGCATAATGCTCTCCAGTTCCATCCATGCTGTTGCAAATGGTGAGAGTTCCTTCTTTTTAACAGCAGCATAGTATTCCATCGTGTAGATGTACCACAGTTTTCTAATCCATTCATCTACTGATGGGCACTTAGGCTGTTTCCAGATCTTAGCTATGGTGAATTGTGCTGCTATGAACATCTGGGTGCATATATCCTTTCTGATTGGTGTTTCTGGTTTCTTGGGATATATTCCTAGAAGTGGGATCACAGGGTCAAATGGGAGTTCCATTTCCAATTTTTTGAGGAACCTCCATACTGCCTTCCATAGTGGCTGCACCAGTCTGCATTCCCACCAGCAGTGCACAAGTGTTCCTTTTTCTCCACATCCTCTCCAGCACTTGTCGTTTGTTGATTTGTTGATGATGGCCATTCTGACAGGTGTGAGATGGTACCTCATTGTTGTTTTGATTTGCATCTCTCGGATGATTAGTGACTTTGAGCATGTTTTCATATGTCTCTTGGCTTTCTGAATGTCCTCTTTTGAAAGGTGTCTATTTAGATCCTTTGCCCATTTTTTGATTGGATTGTTTATCTTCTTTTTGTTAAGTTGTATGAGTTCCCTATAAATTTTGGAGATTAAGCCCTTATCAGATATGACGTTGGCAAATATGTTTTCCCACAAGGTGGGTTTTCTTGTTGTTTTGTTGATGGTTTCTTTTGCTGTGCAGAAGCTTTTTATTTTGATGTAGTCCCATTTGTTCAGTTTCTCTTTAGTTTCAACTGCCCTAGGAGCTGTATCAGTGAAGAAATTGTTTTGGCATATGTCTGAGATTTGTTGCCTTTGTATTCTTCTAGAATTTTTATGGTTTCCTGTCGTACATTTAAGTCCTTTATCCATTTTGAGTTTATTCTTGTGTATGGTGTAAGTTGGTGGTCTAGTTTCATTTTCTTGCATATATCTGTCCAATTTTCCCAACACCATTTATTGAAGAGACTATCTTGGCTCCATTGTATGTTCATGCCTCCTTTGTCAAAAATTAATTGAGCATATTGGTTCGGGCTAATTTCTGGACTCTCTATTCTATTCCACTATATCTTCTTGTTGTATTGATCCCTTTACTATTATGAAGTGGCCTTCCTTATCTCTTGTTATGGCCTTCACTTTGAGGTCTATTTTGTTTTATATAAGTATTGCTACCCCAGCTTTTTTTTCATTTCCATTTGCCTGGAAGATATTTTTCCATCCCTTCACTCTCAGTGTGTGTGTGTCCCTTGTTTTGAGGTGTGTCTCCTGTAGACAACATATATATGGGTCATTCAGCCACTCAATATCTTTTGATTGGAGCATTTAGTCCATTTACATTCAAGGTTATTACTGATAGGTACTTGTTTGTAGCCATTTTTATTTTTTGTGCCTATGTTCCTTCTTCCCTTTTTATTTCTTCTTTTTACAACAGTCCCTTTAGCATTTTTTTCCATTGCTAGCTTGGTAGTGATAAACTTCCTTATGCTTTTTTTTTTTTTTTTGGTCTGTGAGTCTTCTGATTTCCCCTTCAATTTTGAATGATAGCCTTGCTGGATAGAGTATGCTTGGACTCAGTTCCCTGGCCTGCATCACTTTGTATACTTCCTTCCATTCCTTTCTAGCCTGATGTGTTTCTGTTGAGAAATCATTTGATAATCTAATGGGAGATCCCTTGTAGGTAACTCTCTGCCTCTCTCTTACAGCCTTTAAGATTCTCTCTTTGTCATTAACATTTGCCATCATAATTATGATGTGTCTTGGTGTGGGTCTTTTTGGGTTCATCTTGTTTCGGACTCTCTGTGCTTTTGTAACTTTCTTCTTCCCCAAAACAGGGAAGTTTCCTGACATTATTTCTTCAAGTTCGTTTTCTAACCCTTGCTCTTCTTGTTGTAATTCTGGCATCCCTATTATACATATGTTGCTACATTTCCTGTTGTCCCAAAGCTCTCTTTGCTCTCCTCCTGCCTTTCAATTTTTTTCTCCAATTACAGTTCAGATTGGATGTGTTTTGCAGCTCTGTCTTCTAATTCACTAATTTGGTCTCCTACTTCTTCTAGTCTACTGTTGAAACCTTGCATAGTTTTTTTATTGTAGCTATCTCACTTTTATTTCCTCTTGATTCTTACATAAGTTGTTGATTTTCTCATCCATCTGGTTTATGAACTGTATGACCCTTATTCTGAATTCTTTTTCTGACAAATTGCATGCCTTCATTTTATTTAGCTCCTTTTCTGGTGGTTCCTCATTTTCTTTCCTTTGGGGGTTGTTTCATTGTCTCTTCATTTTTACTCTCACTTGAAGGATCTAGTGTTGAGTTGCACTGGGCCTGTGACTGCAGTGGCAGGCTTGGTGGCAGGTCGTACGGTCACCAGGCCCGGGGTTGATGCATCTTAGCTGCTCATGCTCAGTTGTGGCACCCAGGGTTACTGCATCAGGCTTTTTGGGGGCTAGTGCACTCGTGGCATCTGGGGTTGCTCTGTAAGGCTTGGCTTTTCACGTGTGGAAGGGGCACCCAGGGTTGCTGCGAAGGCTTGGCTCCCAGGGTTGTTGTGTAAGGCTTGGCTCCCAGGGTTGCTGAGTAAGGCTTGGCTGTTTGCACGTGGACAGGGCACTCAGGGTTGATGCATGAGGCTTGACTGTTTGCATGTGGACAGGGGCCCAAGTTGCTGTGTAAGGCTTTGCTGTTTGCATGCTCAAGCTAAGTTCTTGCTGCCACTTCTATTTTCTCTGTCTCCTTCTATCTTCTTCAATTAAATTCATTCTAAATATTCTATAGTAAATAGAAAACATTATAAAAGCAAATAGATTTTAAAGGATTATGTGATGGGCTTTCTTATTTAATAATATAAGTAGATTTTTTTATATATCTTTTGGCATCTTTGGTACTCTTATTTCCTGATTCTTTTTTTTAACTTTTTTTTATTGCTTAAAATATTACAAAGAGTAGTACATTTGTCTCCTTTTTAATTTCCTGATTCTTGACTTTAGTTCAGAGAAAATGTTGCCCAGTCTCCTTAGAAATGTAGACCACTATTACTGTTGGAATTTTAAATATCTTTCAATAAGTTGGGAATTTATTTAAAACTAAAGGCTCAATGCAGAAATTTGTGCACAGGGCGGGGGGGGGGGGGGTACCTCAGCCCAGCCTGCAAACTCTCGCAATCTGGGACCCCTCAGGGGATTTCCAGCAGTCGTACATCCCTCTCTCAATCTGGGACTGCTGGCTCCTAACCTCTGGCTTGCCTGCCTGCCTGATCACTCCTAACCCCTCTGCCTGCCTACCTGATCATCCCTAAACACTTTTCTGCCTGATTGCCTCATCACCCCTAACCACTTGCCTGCCTGCCTGAGCACCCTGAACCACTCTGCCTGCCTGATCACCCCTAACTGCTCATCTGCCTGCTTGATCACTCCTAACCACCTCTGCCTTGGCCCCGCCACTGTGGCTTTGTCTGGAAGGATGTCCAAAAGGACATCTGGAAGGACATCCAGAAGGTCATTTGGCTGTCCAGTCTAATTATCATATTACTCTTTTATTATTATAGATGATATTTATTTCAGTATTTTTCAAATACAATCTTGAGTTAGAGTTTGAATTATAAAATATTGTACCATGCAACTAGTTTTAGACACTGTTCAGATACTTTAAGAGAATTTAATATTAATAGATAGTCACTATCAATAGGGTACATGATACATTTCCACAAAAATATCTGTGAACTAAGAATGGTCTTTCCTACTAATCGTTTTAATTTTTTAACCTGCATGAGAGGAAAAACCATTATAATTTTATAATAGTAATTTTAATAGTCAGGCATTAATTTTAAATTACTAATACTAAAACACTCTACATAGTGGGCCAATGCAGTTAATTGCCTGAGCTACTTAGATTCATCTGGAGTGACTAAGTTCTAAACACACAAAAAGTCTGAGACTCCAACCAAAATAGGCAGGCTATTAATAAACCAGACACCAACAGATTTTATTCAGTGAAGTTCTAATTTGATCTTACCAATTTAAACCCAGTATACCTAGGATGAGTCCTGAACTTCTGTCATCTGCTTTCTGCATCATATCCATTCCTTGACACTTCTTTTAAAATACATATGTGTGTGTTTTTATTGATTTTCAATAGAGGAAGGGAGAAGGAGGATAGAAACATCAATGATGAGAGAGAATTATTGATTGGCTCCCTCTTGCATGCCCCCTTCTGGGGATTGAGCCTGAAACCTGGGCATGTGCCCTGACCGGGAATTGAACCATGACTTCCTGGTTCATGGGTTGACACTCAACCACTGAGACACACTGACTGGACTGGGCTGGGCTTCTTGACACTTCTTGACTGAATTCCCAGTCTTGATCTCCATTATAGATAGTTTTGTACAGCTATCTTTATTTTATCTATTTGTGTTTGTGCATTTGCATTTTTTGCTAAAACTGAAGTTCTCAGAAACTTAGCCTTTAGGGCTAAAGTTTTAATAGGTAGACTAGCTAGCTCTTGCCACCCCCACAAAATGCTTGGGGTCTTGTACTCATGGGATTGAATGCCTGGATCCCAAATACTATGTCTGATTGGTATTCAGCATCATCCTTCTGAGGTTCAGATACATCTGTGTGATGGTTAATTTTATGTATCAATTTGACTGGGCCACAGGATGCTGGGTGTGTCCATGAGGATGTTTCCAGAAAACATTTGCATTTGAATTGGTGAAGTGAGTAATAAAAAGAACATAGATGAATATCTAGAAAGCTACACCAAGTGAAGAAGCCAGTCTAGAAAGTTACATACTAAATTATTTTATTTATATGAACATATGACATTCTTAAAATAAATAAATAGTTATAGAATGGGAGAACAGATTAGTGGTTGTCAGTGATAAAGGATGGGAGGAAGCAGATGTGGCTATAGAAGGGCAACTTGACACATCCTTGTGGAGATGGAAATGTTCTGTATTTTACAGCATCAGTGTTAATATTCTGATTATGATACTCTACTGTAGTTTTGAAGATAATACCTCTACAACATCTTTGCAAGATATTACCTTTGGGGAAAATTAGGTAAAGGGTACATAAAAATTATTTATTTCAACTGCATCTGAATCTACTATCTCATATTAACTGTTGAAATTTTTAATCGCATTACAAAAAACATATACACACAAAATTTTGGGATTAGATCTTTGATGTCCTGATGGGTTTGGCTCCTTATCTCTCATGTTCCTAGATCTCTGTTTACTGTCCTAACAAATATTATTTAAATGAATCACAGAGTGGGGTTTTTTTTAATGGCTTTGAGAAATTTGGAAATCTTTCGATGATTCTGAAATACAGCATTATGGAGTTACTCCTACTAAAGTATAACAATGATATTTGATCTTCCATTTCAGCAGCCTGAAATCTTTTGACACTCATCAACACTTTAGATAAGATTGTGAAGGTACTAAAGCTATTAGGAAAAAACACTGTTTCTTCTTTTATATGATTATTTCTTTCCTGCTTCTCTTAATGCAATACATGCTAAATAGTATCATGTAATAAATGCCCATTTTAATTTTTCCCCTTAAAGCGATTTATTTTTCTGATAATGTACATACCCAAGAGCTTCTATTAAGGCTCATAAAAGTCAATAAGGACAGAAAAGGCATTCACAATATTAATAGCTCTGTGTTAAAAAGAAATAAAAATTTATACCAAGTCTGTCAACTCAGGCCAGATAGAAATTTAAACTTAAAGAATTTAGACATTTCTTCCAAAACAGATTTTCTATTCTTTGCACTCTCTACTTTGTGTCTCTTATGGAAAAAGTTCTGAAGAAACACAAAAGAATTCTTTGTGTTCTGAGTAAGAAAGGAATAGCTGTGGTTTGTGGTTAATGACAGCTTACTTGTGCAACTTCAAAAACCATGTAATTGTCATGAATTTACTCACAAGTATTGCATAAAATAAGTCTATAAATTTTGTTATAGTTGAAATTGGGTGTATTAACCATTGCCTAAATATTTTTATTTTTATGCAGTTTTTTAAATCAGTATAGTTCCCAGAAAAAAATATTTTCTTAATATTTTCTATAGAAAAGATACGTTTAAAACAAAACATCTTGAAATAAGTTCCAAAAAATTTTTAATTTTTCAGAATAAACAAGTGACTATTACCAGGTGATGATTATTTTGCATCAAAAACTATTAAATGCAAATTGGTAAGGGAACATGAAGCTAGGGTATTTACTGAGAAAAGGGGGATAAGAAGGAAAACTTCTTGGAGAAGCTACCGCTTAAGATAGGTCTTAAAAAAAGCAATGAGCATGAACTAAAAAGAATCACAAAGTATTCTTTGTTGAATGTAACACCAGATCTGTGCCATCAAAATGCAGACATTCACAAGGTACCCCCAGGAGTGCTAAGCTAGAAACTTCCCGAACTGAAAGTGCTAATCCTAAATATTAACTTCCTGTCCAAGGTGTGTTCTCAAAAGGGCCCCTTAGAAACATAAGGATAGCATTTCAAAAGCTTAAAACAGGTTATCACTTACATTGTCCACTGCTCACTACATCAAAGAGCTGTCTAAATATACTCTTCAGTACGTGTCTGTCCTCTCTTCATTGCAGTAGTCTTTTCTACTGCTGCCAAAGCTTAAGATCAATTATGGCTAAGTCATAAGAAAAGCATATATATTACCAAATAAAAAGAAATATTTCTGATTTTTCATGTTTCTTAAAATTGCATAAAGGTAAAAACAAACAACAACAAAAAAACATTGAAGCACAGTTCTACCTTAAAATCTACTACCTGCATATACAACTGTTTATTTAAGTTTAACCAACATAAAAGTTTAACTAATTAAATGTTAAAATCTTTTAAATTTTTTTAATCTTCAAAGTTAAAATGATGAACATATTGAAATATTTACATCACTCTGAGGAATGATATATGATATTTAATATCTAACTATAGATTCAGTATAATTAGAAGCTTAAAGAAAACTATTTATTGTTAAATATGTAGCCAGGTGACTAATCAAAGCCTGCAGTGAGTGAAGGATTCAGATTTTATCAACCACAATCCAGGTCCAAACTCTATTCCTTTGCCTTCTAATGCAGACCAGTCATATTAATGCTCTAGAGTAGCTTTTTTTTTTAAGTAAAAGTAATTTCCTGATTAAATTTGTCATCAGCTGTTCCCATTCCCGCTATGCTGACTTTTCTTGGTGCACTAATGTTCTCTGCCATAACACTTATCACATAATATCAAATTGTCTACTTAGTTATATATCTCTTCCACTACACTCCAGGTTCATTGAGGGCAGGGGCCTTGTCTATTCTTCTTTGATTCCTGCCTGGTCCATGGAAGAAACCAATGCACATTGGCTGGGCTGTTTTTTAAAACTGCTTTGTCTTATCCATTAATGGAATCTCATTTCTAGCAGGAGCAGTGTTATTGGGGGGGGGGAGGGGGAGGGATCACTTCCTTTATGCTCTATAAACAGAGTATCTTGGGTTATAGCGTTGACTCCTTGATTCAGAGGTAAATCCAGAGGAGTTCCAGCCTTTGAGTGTATGCCAAGGGACTTAAAAGGAAGGAAACATGGTGACTCAGACCAAAGGAGTGACAGTTAATGTCATTTCCCCATTCATTGTACATGTCTGTCTTCCACCAACCCAAGTGATAGTTATTCTATTAGGTTCTGGGATAATACAACTACTAAAAGTAAGTTATAAGTCAGAAACATTTCTTTCCTTTAGCAAGTCATGCATCAATAAAGAAATCCTCAAAGAAAGAAGAAAGTTCTGCAATCATAGAAGGGTTCCTAAATAATTTGTTCTTAAATTATAGGAATTAAAATTTTTTAGTCAAGTTAAATGATTTTATTTCCCAAAATCTTAATGTGGTTTGATATATTTTACCAACCACAAAAAGCTCAAAATTAAACTCTACAGGTACCATGCTGAACAAAACTTGGCTTCTGGAAGGCAGTTATGAAGGATTAGATGGAAATATGCTCCCTTCCTGGTTTAGTAGGTGTGGTGCATGTCTACTCATAGTCCATCTGACTGACAAATTGCTCCTGACTTTTTGTCCAGACAGGTTGACTCTCTGGTAAAGGATTCTTTTGTCTCCCTGGTTTGTTGTGTAACCTAATGTAAGAGTGTGTAACTATAATTGGTATATGGAACTGGATACTCCCTCCTGGATTTATAGAAACCCAAGATCATAATAAAATGAACCTACATTGACACTTATAGTATTTAATTTATAGAGCAACTAGAGGTGGGTGGGTTTTTTTTTATTGATTTCAGAGAGGAAGGGAAAGGGAGGGAGAGATAGAAACATCAACGATAAGAGAGAATTATTGATTGGCTGCCTCCTGCATGCCCCCCCCCACTGGGAATTGAGCCCAAAACCCAGTGTGCCCTGATTAGGAATGGAATCGTGACATCCTGGTTCATAGGTTAACACTCAACCACTGAGCCATTATCAGTCAGGCTAGAGATTCTTTTGGGAAGAGAAACACTTAAAGAGAAATGTCTAGTTGTCTTACAGTTTTCAGCATCTGAAATTTGCACATTATCATGATTCAGTTGTCCACCCTCTCCTTGCACATCTCCCTTATAAATCAAACAGGTTTACAATTTTGCAGGGATGTGGAATTTTGCAATTTTTCAGAATTTTCTGGAGTAAATCTCATCCTGTAATGTTCCCTAGTTGCTAGAAATGATTAGACGTTGTTAAAGTCTGCCTTATTACTAAAGTAAAAATAAAAATTGTTATCCAAAATGAATGGAAAACAAATATCATATTTAATTAAATGTTCTGAATAATTGAAACATTACACAAAGAGTATTAATTTTAAAAATATCAAACTCACAAAATTAGTTATTTTAGAAAACTTGAGAAATTTTAGACAGAAAAATGAGTACTAAGATTTTATTCTTTATGCTAATCTATAAACACAGAAATTATATAATGAAGATTGAATAAATAATTATGCCTACATAAAAATCTATTCCCCACAGAAAAGTATTTAATATTAATTACTATCAAAATAATATGTTTATAAATATAAATATTTCCATTTTCTTTTCCCTTGACTTTTAGACATAGAAATGTCGACAGCAGAAAATCTTCTTAACACCTGTAAGTTCATCAACAAATACTTATTTTCTTGTGAATCTTAATTTCTTGGATGGCAAAAAGACCTCCACTGGAGAGTCAATGTGGTATCCATAAAGGTGTAATGGGAAGCCTGCTTTTAGAAACTTGTGTGAAGGTGACTGAAGTTGGCCCTAAAATAACTGATATCATGGATTTAAAATGAGGAACACTACCACGTGCCATAATGGCACAGGGGATCTAGGGTTAATTAAGCACTTAAAATCTAAAACCAGCTACCTCTTCAGTATTACCTGTCAGTCTTGAGACCCAGATCTGCTATTTACCACTGTATAAATTTATATAGATTATTTAACCTTGAAGTCTTTAGTTCCAAGTTGTTGTAAAGAAAAAAGAATGTAGCACAAGTAAAGTACTTACAAGAATTAAAATACTCCTCCATTTTCCAACTGCATATCTGTGTGAAACCAGATTTTCTTCATATAGTTTAACCAAAACAATATATAACAGTAGATTGAAACAAGAAGCAGATATAAGAAATTCAGCCATCTTTTATTAAGACAGACTTTCAAAATGTAAAACAATGCTACTCTCTTTCCCTAAATTATATTGTTTTGAAAATATACTTTTTTAAATAAAAATATCTAATTTATACTTTTCAAAAGAGAGTACATGGCTCATAATAAGCACTTAATAGATGTCAGCTGTTAGATTTTCTATTCTGCCTATGAAAAATTCAGGTTTAGGAACTCACTATGGAATTCTGACCCTACAAGCAAGCTTAGTGTGCTAAGAAGTAGAGTGCCTTACGTGCTGGCCAAGGCTTTCTGCTCCCATTCTCCTAATAGCTGCCCTGATAAAGGTGATCTCTGGTTGCTACAACCTGGCTGTCAGCAGAAATACTGCCCCTATCTGGGGAGTGAGACCAATTGGGGTAGCTGGCTGAGGAATCTCCCCCCAGAGACAGGTGACACTGACCCTGGTGGCTCTTATTCTCCTTCAATCACAGCATAATTATTTCTGAGCAACCTGGGCAAAAGTTCAACACAAAGCTGTATTACTTTTCTCTCTGATATAGTTTGGCTGGACAATCCTCAAGCAACTTAATAAGACATCTTAAATCACTTATTCCAATTAAAACTTTAGTACTGATGTGATCAAAATCTACAACTAGGAATTTGTCAGGTTAGTAGAGGAGAGGTAGTCAAGACACAAATAAAAGCAGTGGTAAGAAAGAGATCTGCAAATTTATTCATTCCCCAGCTAGAACACTAAACAGCCATCTAGGTCAGTAATCTGAATTTGACTTGGCCTCTCTGAGATTTTGATTGTACCTTAGATAAAAGGGGAGAAAGAAGAGGTTGGCAAGCAAAACCAAACAAGTTTAAAGAAAAAATAAAGTTTTGGAACATGATATAAAGTATTTAAAGTGCAGCAATAGGTGATGTTTCTGAAAGTAGCCAGAGAATCATTATATTCTAAAATCTTTGAAATTTACCTTCTGACCTCTTTTAACACAACAAAAGCAAGGTGCCCTGTAAGATCTCAGCAAGGTAATAACAAGGTAATACTGAAGAGGTAGCAGCTGAAAGCTTAACAGAGAGCTCAGAATGGCAGTTTATGAATAATTATGAATGAGATTAAAATGCTGAGTAAGAGCAGAAACAGGGAAGTTAGAGTCACCCAGGGGAGTTTCCCCTAGCTCACAGAGAAGCATCTTTGTTTTTATATTCCTCTCAAGGAAGTTGAATAAAAGCTGATTTCCTTTAGGAGTTGTCCAAACAGAAGGGAGGATAGGGAAGAACCATTATACCTTTGGGTTCTGGATTGTTTGTTTTATCCTCTGTAGGGACCATGATTAAGGAGTAGAAAGAAAGAGGAAAAGGCAAGGGAGTTACATTCAATGAGTCAATGTGGGAGCTCTCCCATCAAAAATAGCAATCACAAAGGCTCTGTTTCAGCTAAGTGGTTTTTATGAAGAGGATGCCTTAACAAATGAAGTTTGGGTTGTATCAAACAGAACAATCTGGAATCGGAAGCAATATACATACTTGAGGACTTTAGAGGACTAGTGAAGGCCTTTTAAAAGGTCTACGTGTCCCTCCCCTGTGCTTCTCATTCCTTTCCACCCTCAGGAAAAAATATCTCATGACACATCTTGTCACGTATAATTAACAACATCCCTGTAAAGCAATTGACCATCTAACCTTTCCGATTAATTTAAATCTCATTCTTGACATAAACTCCTTTCTCTAACTCAGAGTTTATCAACTTTAACACTATTGACATTATGGGCCAGATAATTCTTTGTTTCAGGGACAGTCCTGTATATCATAAAATTTTAGCAACATTCCTGACCTCTACCCACTAGATACCAATACCCCCACCCCCAATTATTACAACCAAAAATGTCTCCAGCCAGATATTGCCAAATTTCTCCTGGGGATGGAGGGTGGTGTGCAAACTGTCCCTGATCAAGCGCCACTACTTTAATCTATGCCCATAGTGTTGATTATGGCAAGTTTTTGGCACTCTCTAAATGCTTAGGAACATTACACATTACAGAAAAGGGTTTTGCAGTCAAACATCATGTTTATTCCAAGATGTCTCATGAATTAGTAGACTAGACAGACTTCATTTCTACAAACATTTGTTGAGTACCTTGTATATAGTAGATTCTCTGGGATAGCTTATGGAGATACATTTTTTTAAAGATACAGTTTCTGCCCTCTAAAAAATATTTATTAGTAAGACTGACAATATTTAAAAGATACCATAAACTGTTAAGGTATAAGCTTGGTGCTTCATTTGGAGTAACATGAGATAGTCAAAAGAATCAGAGAAAGAGAGTCAGACAGATAAAATAACAGTGAAGTCGTTCTATTATTGCAGATTTGCTTTAAAGACTTAAGAATCTATGCTAAGGAAATAAGCCAGTCAGAGAAAGACAAATACTATATGATCTCACTTATATGTAGGATCTAATGAACAAAATAAAACTGACAAACAAAATAGAAGCAGAGGCATAGATACATGGAACATACTGACAGCTGTCAGAGGGGAGTGGAGGGGACTAGATGAAAGAAGATGAAGGGAGTAGCCAAATAACATATATGCATAACCCATACACTCAGACAACAGTGTGGTGATGACCAGAGGAAAAAGGAATTGGGGATGGATAAGGGCTAGCAAAGGTGGAGGAATGGGGATATCTGTAAAAATGTCAACAATAAAAATAAAGTTATATTAATAAATCATAAATTTTTTTAAAGAGTCTAGCAGTTTATCTGAATCTAAATTGACATGAAAGTGGTCTTGATTCAGAGAAGCATATAATTTTGAGAATATCCTCATGTGTTATTCCTTTTATCCAGATATTGTGTATTGTAACTTGAGTATGAACACTTTTTTGTCTACTCTTTCTCTCATAAATATCTCATTCATATTCACATTCATTCACTCTTTACTATGAATGTTTCATAGCAATAATTATTCTAAACAACTGCTCATGAAATTAAAAGGCACACATTTCCCTATGCAACTTCATAGCTGGTTATACAATTATTATCTTCCAATTTCAAATATTAATTTCACTTAGCCCTTACAACAGGCAAGGTCACACAGACACAGAGAAAGTGTATGTGAGTGATGAGGTTGGGGAAGGAAGATGTCAATTTATTTTGAATGCTCAGGAAATCTCATGTCAGTAGTAAGTTAGTCCTAACTTTTCCAAGACTGTCTGTTGAGTTTTTCCTTAATTCATAGTTAACAGTGAAATGTATTATGGGGGATTTGTTTACTAGAGCAATGTATGCATAAGCAATATGAATATCATTATACGCTAATGAGCTCTATTTTGAGCAGGTTGTGGACTGCGAACAATAACTTTCTCTGGCAACAGAATAGCAGGGGGCACAGATGCCGAGGAAGGGGAATGGCCCTGGCAAGCTAGCCTTCAACAGAACAGTGTCCACCGATGTGGAGCCACTCTGATTAGTAACTATTGGCTTGTCACTGCTGCTCACTGTTTCATAAGGTAAGCTCTGGACCACATAAAGGCTTCAAAGCACTCAAGTACCTAAAAGTTTGATATGTATCTTTCAAGAATATGGCCATACACAGCACCTCCCACTGTTTAATATTGTACAGTCTTAAAATTACTTATTGAATTATGAATTTAAAAATAGATATATTCAGGCTAATGCAGATTTGTCAGCAGTGACTTATGGACATTTTAAGTCAAAAAAATTCTTTATGTGTGTCCTTGTTGTTGTTATTTGGGGAGGGGGGCTACCTGTGATTTCAAAGATATTTAGCAGCATTCCTGTCCTCTACCTACCAAATGCCAATAGCATTCCCTCAGGATTGACAAGCAAAAATGTCTCCAGATAATACCAAATGTGTCCTGGAGGATAAAATAGCCCTCAGTTGCAAATCACTAAGCTAGATTCACTTAATTTAATTTTATAAAGAAACTCTAAATCCCAAATGAACATAAGTCTTCTATTTCTCATCATTATTACATTTGGTCTTACTTAATAGGTATTTGAATTCATGCTGTATCCTCCCATATATATTATAGCCCTATTTGAAATGATTATTTCTTTAAAGGATATATTATTACACCAAAGTTTGCCTTTTTTTTCTAAAAGCTTTTTTACCCCTTTGTTTGATGGTTCATTTCAATAATTTCTATTGGCTTTATAGAGCATTTATATATTTTATTTTTATTTATTTTTTTAATTAAATCTTTATTGTTCAGATTACATTTGTTCCTCTTCCCCCCCCCCCCATAACTCCTCTCCTTCCAGTCCGCCCTACCTTCTCCCTCACTCCCCACCACTGTCCTCATCCATAGGTGCACGATTTTGTCCAGTCTCTCCGCATCTCCCACTCCCCCTTCCCCCCCAAGAATAGTCAGTCCATTCCCTTTCTATGTCCCTGATTCATTATAATCACCAGTTCATTCTGTACATCAGATTATTTATTCACTTGATTCTTAGATTCACTTGTTGATAGATGCATGTTTGTTGTTCATAATTTGTATCTTTACCTTTTTCTTCTTCCTCTTCTTAAAGGATACCTTTCAGCATTTTGTATAATACTGGTTTAGTGGTGATGAACTCCTTTATCTGACCTTCAATTCTGAATGATAGCTTTGCTGGATAAAGTAATCTTGGTTGTAGGTTCTTGGTATTCAGCACTTTGAATATTTCTTGCCATTCCCTTCTGGCCTGCAAAGTTTCTGTTGAGAAATCAGCTGACAGTCGTATGGGTATTCCCTTGTAGGTAATTGAGTCTCTTTCTCTTGCTGCTTTTAAGATTCTCTCTTTGTCTTTTGCTCTTGGCATTTTAATTATGATGTGTCTTGGTGTGGTCCTCTTTGGATTCCTTTTGTTTGGGGTTCTCTGTGCTTCTTGGACCTGTAAGTCCATTTCTTTCACCAGGTGGGGGAAGTTTTCTGCCATTATTTCTTCAAATAGGTTTTCAATATCTTGCTGTCTCTCATCTTCTGGCACCCCTATGATTCTGATGTTTGTACTCTTGAAGCTGTCCCAGAGGCTCCTTACACTATCCTCGTATTTTCAGATTCTTTTTTCATTTTGCTTTTCCGGTTGGGTGTTTAATGCTTCTTCGAATTTCAAATCTTTGACTTGATTCTTGCGCTCCTCTGGTCTGCTATTGGGTGTCTGTATAATATTCTTTATTTCAGTCAGTGTATGCTTAATTTCTAATTGGTTCTTTATCACAGCATCGAGGGTCTCATTAGATTTTGTGAGGCTCTCATCAAGTTTATTGGCAGCTTCTAGCACATTATTGCAAGCCCTCAAAATTGCGTTTTTTAGCTCTATATCCTCCATTTCTGTCATGTTTTTTTGTCTCTGCATCTTTTATGCTTTCTTGGTGCACCCCCTTGTGGTCTTTGTGCGCAGTCTTGTTCTAGTTAAGCCTTAATTGTTGTAGTTAATACTAGAGGGATTTGACCACCAGGCCGACTGGCTGTGAGAATCAGCTGTGTGGAAAACTTCTGTCCTCTGGGAGGTGCTAATCTAGCCTTTGCCTGAGGGGATCAGGCAAATGCTCTGCGCAGGGCTTGGGCGGGGCGGGATCAACAGGGCGGGCGGAGGGAGCAGTTATGGCTGCTCTCAGTCCGTCCCCAGGGGCTCTGCCTCTCTGTCCCAGCAACCGCTGCAAACCTCGGAGGGACTGTAGCCAGACAGTCCCACTTCTGCCGTTTGAGTCTGGGTCCCTAGAGACTTGCCCGGATCTGGAGCTCAGAGTCTGAGACTCACTCCCGACCGAAAACGACAACCGCGCCCTCAGCCACCAGCCCGCTTTGCGCGCGCACCTCATTACCTTTAAATTTTCCACACTGCGCCTCTTCTGAGCCTCGTAATGCTGTTGTCTTTGCTGTTGTCTTCTAGTTGAAGAGTCTCTCCTCAGCCAGCCTTCCTGTGGTTCTGGTTGATGTCCGTTCTGTCTTTTAGTTGTATTTTTGAAGTGGTTGTTTGCGGCAGCAGTCTCTGGTGTTTACCTATGCCGCCATCTTCGATTCTCCCTATATATTTTATTTTTAAACAAAAATTCCTCTCAAACTTGAGAGCTTAAAAATGTCCCAGAGTTCTAATTTTCAATGCTTAATATACAAACTCTTAATTAACAAGTAACGGTACCATGCCCTAGCCAGTTTGGCTCAGTGGATAGAGCGTCGGCCTGCCGACTGAAGGGTCCTAGATTCAATTCCAGCCAAGAGCACATGGCTGAGTTGTGGGCTCTCGATCTCCAGTAGTGGGTGTGCAGGAGGCAGCCGATCAATGATTCTCTCTCTTCATTGATGTTTCTCTCTCTCTCCTTCTGCCTTTCTCTCTAAAATCAATAAAGAAATATATAAAAAATACAAGCAATGGTATCTTGGTTGATTAGCACATAAAATATCTTCCTATTTATAGTTATAACTAGAGGCCCAGTGCACAGATTTGTGTACCAGTGAGGTCCTTCCGCCTGGCCTGAGGAAACGGGCCAAAACTGGCTCTCCAACATCCCCTGAGGTGTCTTGGATTGTGAGAGGGCACAGGCCAGGCCAAGGGACCCCACCGGTGCACAATCAGGCAGGGGAGGCCTGTCTACCCAATCCAATCAGCCAGACCCCAGCAGCAAGCTAATCTACCAGTCTGAGTGTCTACCCCGTGGTGGTCAGTGTGTGTCATAGAGACCAGTTGAACAGTTGAATGAATGGTCAGACACATAGCATATTAGGCTTTTATTATATAGGATGATTATATAAGAGGATTTAGATACTTCCTTAATTTCTATGTTTACTCTGTCCCATAGGCTTGCCCACTTTTTATTTAATCTTTTTACCATGTGTTGTCATAGTAATCTATTTAAATTACTCTTGAGTCTTTTCTGGAAAAAACAAGAATAAAATGTAGTTTTTATGGGTTATCTTTTAAAATATACCTTATTCAGTTATTCAGAATCTAACCATCTTGTTATTTTTTAATTTTTCTCATACATATAGCTTTATTTTTGTATGCTTATATGTACTATAGAAATTCAAAACATATCTAATTATTTTCAGAAGCATACAATATTAATAAATAAATTTATTTTCTTTAGGAACAATGATCCCCAAAAATGGAATGTTAGTTTTGGGCTTCTTTTAAGTGACCCAAAAGCACAACGAAAAATCAAGAATATTATAATTCATGAGGACTACCATTACCCTGCACACGAGAATGACATTGCTGTCGTGAATCTTTCTTCACCAATATTATATACAAGCAACATTCGAAGAGTATGTCTTCCAGAAGCTAATTATACATTCCCACCCAATTCAGATGTGGTGGTCACTGGATGGGGAACATCAAAGACTGATGGTGAGTTCCTAACCCTCCTCCATTACATGACTTTATTTTTAGGAATTAAAAAACAATACTCCCTAAAACAAACTAAACCTAAGAAAGACTTTCTCTGCATCATTTTAGAAAGAATAATGTGCAATAGATTGAAAATTATCCTCAACAACTTTCATACAAAACTACAGTTTCATAGAGCTATCTAATCTAATAAAAAAGAAACATGCAAATTAAACGCACCTCCTCTACGCCCCAAGACACACCCACCAGCCAATCGGAGTGACTATATGCAAATTAACCCAACCAAGATGGCGGCTGGCAGCCACAGAGCTGGAGCAAGCAGGAAGCTTGATTGCCCAGGCAATGGAGGAAGCCAAGCTTCCCTCCTGCCCTGGCTGGCTGTGGCCTCTGGTCAAGGCAACAAAGTTTCAATTATAGAAGATAAATAAATCCCAGATACCTGCTTCCAGCCAGCCTCCACTGGGAGCTTGGGTGGCTGGGGGCTGTAGCCAGCCTGCAAACAGCCATCAGCACCTCACCCAGGCTGACCAGGCACCCCAGCAGGACCCCCCACCCTGAAGGGGGTGTGGCCAGCCTGAAAACGGCCCTCAGCCCCTCACCCAGGCTGGCCAGGCACCCTAGTGGGGACCCTCACCCTGAAGGGGTTGTGGCCATCCTGCAAACAGCCATCAGCCCCTCACCCAGGCTGGCCAGGCAATCCAGTAGGACCCCCACCCTGAAGGGGCTGTGGCCAACCTGCAAACAGCCATAAGCCTCTCACCCAGGCTGGCCCCACTCTCATGGGGTGAGGGTCCCCACCGGGGGGCTTGGCCAGCCTGCAGAAAACGGCACTCAGCCCGTCACCCAGGCTGACCAGGCACTCCAGCGGGGACCCCCACCCTGAAGGGGGTGTGGCCAGTCTGAAAACGGCCCTCAGCCCCTCACCCAGGCTAGTCAAGCACCCCAGCTGGACCCCCACCCTGATCCGGGACACCCTTCAGGGCAAACCAGCTGGCCCCCACCTGTGCACTAGGCCTCTATCCTATATAATAAATGGGTAATATGCAAATTGACCCTAACAGCAGAATGACTGGGAATGACTGGGAATGACTGGTCACTATAACACACACTGACCACCAGAGGGAAGATGCTCAATGCAGGAGCTGCCCCCTGGTGGTTAGTGCAGTCCCACTGGGGGAGCTCTGCTCAGCCACAAGCCAGGCTGACGGCTGCCAGTACAGCAGTGGTGGTGGGAGCCTCTCCTGTCTCCTCAGCAGTGCTAAGGATGTCTGACTGCAGCTTAGGCCTGCTCCCCGCTGGCAAGTGGATGTCCCCCGAGGGCTCCCAGGCTGCCAGAGGGATGTCTGATTGCCAGCTTAGGGCCAATCCCCCAGGGAGCAGGCCTAAGCCAGCAGGTGGACATCCCCCAAGGGGTCCCAAACTGTGAGAGGGCACAGGCCGGGTTGAGGGACTCCCCCCCTGAGTGCACAAATTTTTGTGCACTGGGCCTCTAGTTTACTATAATTTCCCTTAACAATGGCAGTTTTTATAGAAATATATTACTTGAATAAGTAATTCATTTTCCTCCATTTCATTCATTCATTAATTCATTCATTCAAAAAACATTTATATTCATTATCAGCTTTGTTTCAAGTGGATTGGAGATATTAATAAATTAAATAAACAAATATTCTTGTCCTCATAAAGCTTACATTCTTAGCAAAGAAAAATAGATAATAATCATAAAATATAACCAATAAGTACATTACACAGCATGTTTTGTGCAGGTGAGGACCATAGAAAAAATAAGGACTACAGAGGACTGGGCAATTTTGATGGAGTGAAATGAGTAGCCCTCTGTGATAAGGTAATACCTGAGCAAAGACCATTTAAACATGTGCATCCTGATGACCCTTATAATGTAAATATTTAGTGGCTAGTTATATTCATAAATGCATTTGAAAGCAGAAGAAAATGAACCTAAAATTATTTCTAAGATTCAGAATTATGGTAACAGCAGAAAATCTTTTAAAAGATCATAAAATGTATGTTTCTGGAATATGAATTTTTCATTTTGTTTTATAGGGTATACATATCCTATCTAATAATAGACAAACATGATAATTGACCGTACCTTCATTACGCTTCCCATTGGCTAATCAGGGCGATATGCAAATTAACTGCCAACAAAGACGGCGGTTAATTTGTATATGTAGGCACAATGCTGGGGAAGGACAGAAGAAGCCGTCTGCCATTGAGGTGATCAGAAACCCAGGTGGCAGGCAAGAGCCGGTTGCCCTGCCCCCCGGCCCGTGATCGGAGAACCAGGGCCGCCTTTGCCCACCCCTGGCCGGTGATCGGA
>NW_005871207.1:2947005-2975446 GCF_000147115.1 Myotis lucifugus | reverse complement strand
CAACCAAAAAGGGGAATCTAAAATTGCATGGTGGCAGGGAATTTTGAAGTGTTGGGGTAGGGGGCATTGCCCCAACCTAAAATTGCAAATTGGTTTGTTTAGTTACTGAGTACTATTCATGGGAAGACAGCATCCTGACTCCTTCTCTATACAGCATATTGGGAGTAAAAATGATGCATCTAGGTGGAAAAATGATTAAGGGTTGGAAGAAAGACAGGGAAAGAAGAAGTCAGAAATAGACACTGAGAGAGTCACTGGCTGGCTGGCTGCAAATACTGACTCTCCAGTAGTGATAGAATAAAAAAGTGGGGGATATCTCTGGAAGATTCAAGAGAGAGGGGGCAACTCTTCTATGGTTTTGACTTGCCCAGCAGATTTCCACATACACACGTGTACACGCCTATGCTTGCATGCACACACATATACACATAACTGACTGCCCTCCCTGGAAGCACAGAAGAAGAAGAAGCCGCCAGAAGAAGAAGCCACTCACCTTTGGTCCAGGCACCAGCGCCTTGCGGCTGGCTGCAGCCCAGGAGACAGACAAGCCACCCGCCCGAGGTCCCAGGCTGCAGCCACCCAGAGAAGCTGCCAGCCCTGTGGTCCATGGTGCCAGCGCTTGTGGCCAGGGAAATAGGTTCCCTCTTCTCCTACTGCAGTCATTACTTCAATATTCCCCTTCTGAATTTCTCTCCTGTGCTGCAACCCAACTCCACTTTTCATTGGAAGGATACGGATCAGAGAGAGCAATGTTAAAGCTTACATTTTTAAGCCGGTAAGGTTGGTATTTAAACATATAAATGGAAAACTAGAGTCCTTAAGGTAACCAAGGCTACAAAGGACAGGGACAGCGCATGACCTATTATATCCAGCAATCCATATGGGGACTGAAAACTTTGCAATGATGACAATCAGTGAAGATATGAATCAACTAAAATAGTTGACAGGGACAATTCTTCCATCTTTGAAAATATCTACATCAAAGCTGTTTAAATAGATTTTCATCTGCATAATATAACACATTCTGAAAAGACCACCACCACCACCAATGTGGTCAGTGTTGTGCCGATAAATGTTTAATAACTGAGGGACCCCCCCCCCAGTACACAAATTTTTGTGCACCGGGCTACTAGTAATAAATATAAAATTACAAAATAACTCTAAAGGAAAAATCCCATCACATATGAAAGGACACACTCTTTCAAAATATGATCATTTTTAACAATAGCTTGCTGGGTTGTTAACATTTCTTTCTTACTAGGAAAGGAGACAATTAAAATGTTTTACATTTATTTGAAAATTGCATACAGTGTTAGTTACTAATAACCTAACCAGAGGAACTAATTAATATTGACTTTAGCAAAAATTATAAAATCTCTTCTTCCTTTAGGAACAATTCCTAATATACTCCAAAAAGGAGCTGTGAAGATTATAGATACTAAGACCTGCAATACGGAAAAGATATATAGTGGTGTGATCACACCTGGAATGTTGTGTGCTGGGTTTCTGAAGGGAAAGGTGGATGCCTGCCAGGTAAGTCTGCCTATTCCATTTTCAAGAAGATTTTTTTTGTTGTAATTTTTAATTTCCAATTAACCAGTTCCATTTTCTCAAAAGATTGACAACTATTTAAAGCTTAAGTATGTTTTATAGCCAAAATAGCTAATTAAAATTATGTTGCTTTTTGATAGGTCCCATTAAAGTACTAAAATCCTAAGCCACCCTTACTATTATAAGAAGCTGAGTAGGAATGGGAAAGAGACTCAATTTGGAGTAACAATAGAGACCAAATGAAATATATTGGTGACTTTAGTTCAATTGTCCTCTTTCACTAAGAAACATACAACTGAGTTCAACATCAAATCATAGAACTTTCTTAATTTAGGGTGGCTCCAACACCCTAAATATTTTCTTTATTTAACAAAGCTTATATAGCATCTCCATGTGCCAGACACTGTTTTAAGATCTCTAAAAATATTAATTTATTTGTTATGACAGTTCTGTGATGGATGTTTGTACTATTATAAACCTTATTTCTCAGATAGAGACTGAGACAGAGAGCAAGTAATTTGTCTAAAGTTACACAGGATTAAATGGCAGAACTGAGATTTAAGCCCAGGAAATTGGGCTCTATAGCTTATGCTCCAAATGCCATACTAAGCTGCCTTTCCTTATGATTTATATGCTTCAAACACTCCTGATGCTATTTATAAGCAATCATATAGAGCTAACAAAAAGTACTACTATAGTTATTTAGACAGGCAGAATCGGTGATAAATCCAGGAAGACTCTTATTTTATTAACTCATTCTTTCATGCAATTTACTCACTACTAACTATTTGCTAGGTGCAGGGAAGTTAAAAGTGAATAGAGTATTATTCCTAACCTCTGGAGCGAGAAGACATGCAAACAAGTACTTGCAGTACATAATTATCATCTCTAATTACAGATTCCCAGCTTTCCAATTGTCCCACTAAACCTATTCTTCCAAGTCATGACAAGCTTAAATCCTTGTTTCTCTCCTTTTTCTCCCAGCCCACTCTCAGCATACGACAGTCTTCTAATTTTATGCTTCTAGAATGTATGTTTTATTATTTCAACCACTCTCGTGACACCACCCTCAATGACTTCACCATCTTCTATTTCCCCCACACCCATCCTAATAATCTCTAACCACTGAGAAATCTATCTACCATATTTGCTTTTATATGTGAGCTCCTTAGCACAGCAAGAAAACATGTTATAGCCTTGTAAATCTGTGCTATATAATCACAGCCGGGTCTTTAACACACTGTTGAATTCTTTAATGCATATTTCTTGATGCTGTGTCAAATTTTCATTACTTTTTTTGAATGTATCACACTAATGTAAACTACTACTTTAAATCACAGTCTTATAATCCTTAATTTATGACATTTTCTCCTACTAACTAGAAAAAAAAATGAAAGCAATCACATGAAAAATCCTTTAATAATTTTTTTTACCTGATACATTTATCTTCACCTTCCAGGCTCACAATGAACAAGTATATCCTACTATTTGAAGCTAATCTCTTACCTGTGTTCTTCATCCACTATCTTTCCATCTATACAGATATTTGAACTTTCTATTAATTTGAACTTTCTTCCATATTCTCCAAACTGTCCCACTCTAATATACTCTTTCACACATTCTGCAAGCATTATTAGGTCTCTCCCTCAATATATCATACTCAGTCTTTCTTTTCCCCTTCTTGATCAAATCTCTAAAGAATTCTTTACCATCATTGTTCCATACTCTCAATTTACTCACTTTCTGACCCACTGCTTGTAGACTTTTACCCTACCAGTCCACTAGTCAAGATTATTAATGATTGTCTACTTGCCAAATCTAATATATGCAGAGTGTAAGACAGACTGAAAGCAAGTGAGCTAGAGATAATGTGATCTATTAAAATATTTTTCTGAGCCCTGTGTTGTTTGGCTCACTGGATAGAGTGTCAACCTGCGGAGTGAAGGGTCCTGGGTTTGATTCCAGTTGGGGACACATGTCTGTGTTGTGGCTTGATCCCCAGTGGGAGGCATGCAGAAGGCAGCTGATCAATGATTCTCTCTCATCATTGATGTTTCTCTCTCTCCCTCTCCCTTCCTCTCTGAAATCAATTAAAAAATATATATACTAGAGGCCCAGTGCACAAAAATTTGTGCACTCGGGGGGGATCCCTCAGCCCGGCCTGCCCCCATTTGCAGTCCAGGACCCCTTGGGGGATGTCCACCTGTCGACTTAGGCCCACTCCCAGGGGGAACAGGCCTAAGCTTGCAGTCAGACATCCTTCTGGCAGCCAGGGAGCCCTCGGGGCATGTCCAACTAAAGACTTAGGCCCCCAAGGGATCGGGTCTAAACCGTTAGTTGGACATTCTTAGTGCTGCCACAGAGGTGGGAGAGGCTCCTGCCACCACCACTGCACTGGCCAGCCATGAGCCAGCTTCTGGCTGAGTGGCACTCCCCATATGGAAGTGCACTGACCACCAGGGGGCAGCTCCTGCATTGAGTGTCTGCCCCCTGGTGGCCAGTGCGCATCATAGCAACCAGCCATTCTGCTGTTCAGTCAATGTGCATATTAGCCTTTTATTATTATTATATAGGATGTCCCTATTTCCCCTCTTTTGCCCCCTCTACCCAGCTCTTGCCCCCCACTTCTCTCTGGCCATCACCATACTGTTGTTTGTGTCCATGGGTTGTGCATATATTTTCTTTGGCTAATCCCTTCTTTAAATTCACTTCTTTAAATTTTTATTTTCAGATAAGTGCTTATAACTGCACTATTATATATTTTCTATTATATCATTTAGAATTAAGATATTTTTTAATTGAACCCTTGTAAATTTTAGCACAGTTTAATAAATTATGCTAGAAGCAATTAGGAGATTTTTCATGTAATGCATACAGAATTCAATTAATATTTTATTAATTTTTAATTTTTTAATATTTTAATTTGAAATAATCTCATACATGTAAAAAAACTATAAAATACTACAGCATATTATATGTACCCTTCACCCGATTTCTTAGGTGTTAATAATTTAAACATAACCATTATACAACTAACAAAATTTGGAATATATTTTTCTTATAATCTCTTTAATGTTACTTAATCCATTTACTTTGTTTTTGTTTATCTTCACCCAAGGATATTTTTCCATTGAATTTTAGAGAGAGTGAAGGGAAAGGGAGAGACACATTGATTGGTTGCCTCCTGCACATGCTTTGATAGGGACTGGGGATCAAGCCAGCAACTGAGGTACATGCCCTTGACTGGAATCGAACCTGGGACCCTTCAGTCCATGGGCTAATGCTCTATCCATTGAGCAAAACAGGCTGCAGCTTAATTCATTTACTTTTAACCTATCTGTGTTTTTATATTTAAAGTGGGTTTTATTTTTGATTCACCCTGCCGGCTGCTGGGAGCTTCTGGGGCGGGTGTGCCTTGCCGCCCCGGGACCCGCCAATCTCGGGTCCTGGGGCGGCAAGGCACGGCCGGCTGCTGGGGCTTCTGGGGCGGGCGTGCCTTCCTGGGCAGCCGGCCTGCCCTGGATGGCGGCGCGCTGGTGGTTGGTGCTGTCCCGCCCTGCCTGCAGTATGCAAATTAGCCGCCATCCTTGTTGGCAGTTAATTTGCATATCACGCTGATTAGCCAATGGGAGGCGTAGCGAAGGTACAGTCAATTACCATGTTTGTCCATTATTAGATTAGATATGGTCTGAGAAAGGCAAGGAGGGCTTCAACTAAGACACAGTAGGAAGGAAGAAACAATAATAGTTGAGTAGACAAGATGGTGGGATGGATTATATGTGAGGATGAAAAAAAAAGGAGCAGTATAATGTTAACTCCCATATTTCTCCCTGAGCAACTGGAGAGAGGGTGTAAATGAGAAAGAACAGGTTTGAGGAGGTGAAAGTTCAGTTGGGGTATGCTAAATTTGAGGTGCCTGTGGGATATCCAGGTGGATATATCCATTATACTATCCTATCTAATAATAAACAAACAGGGTAATTGACCGTAACTTCGCTATGCCTCCCATTGGCTAATCAGCGTGATATGCAAATTAACCGCCAACAAAGATGGCGATTAATTTGCATACATAAGCGCCCAGCGGCTATCGGCTATCGGCTATCGGAGCCTGCAATCAGAGCTGAGAGGTCCCCTGCCCAGGACTGACGCCTCGGTCAGAAGTGTTAGGCCTGGGCATGGGCGGAGCTGGGATGGTGGGGAGCAGGGGCAGAGCCCTCGATTGCGGGGAGCTGGGGGTCCCCTGCCCAGGCCTAACGCCTCAGTCAGAGGCATTAAGCCTAGGCAGGGGCGGAGCTGGCAATTGCGGGGAGCTGGGGATCCCCTGCCCAGGCCTAATGCCTTGGCCACAGGCGTTAGGTCTGGGCAGGGGCGGAGCGAGAGATCGGGGAGAGCTGTGGGTCCCCTGCCCAGGCCTAATGCCTCCGCCAGAGGCATTAGGTCTGGGCAGGGGTGGTGCTAGAGATCGCAGGCTCTGATTGCAGGCTCCGATCGCGGGTGCCAGCAATCACAGGTAGCAGGGGCGGAGCGGGCGATGGTGGGAGCTGGGGGTCCTCTGCCCAGGCCTAATGCCTTGGTCAGAGGCATTAGGCCTAGGCAGGGGCAGAGCCGGCAATCGCGGGAGGCAGGGGGTGCCCTGCCCATGCCATTAGGCCTGGGCAGGGGCAGAGCGGGAGATCCCGGAGATCTGGGGGTCCCCTGCCCAGGCCTAATGCCCCAGCCAGAGGTGTTAGGTCTGGGCAGGGGCGGTTCCAGCAATCGGGGGTAGCAGGGGCGGAGCCGGCGATGGTGGGAGCTGGGGGTCCCCTGCCCAGGCCTAAGGCCTTGGCCAGAGGCGTTAGGCCTGTGCAGGGGCGGAGCCAGCGATTGTGGGGAGCAGGGAGGGAGCTGGCGATGGTGAGGAGCAGGGGCAGAGCCAGCGATCATGGGGAGCAGGGGCTAAGCCAATGATTGAGGGAGCTGGAGGTCCCCTTCCCAGGGCTAATGACTGGGCCAGAGGCACTAGGCCTGGGCAGGGGCCAAGCCGGCAATTGGTGTGAACTACAGAGGAAACACCTTTTCTGACTGCTCATTGGCTTAGCTCCCTGTATGCCACTGGTAATATTCTTAGTAACTTGGGTAATAAGAATCCAAATAGGTGATCTAGGGATTTTTACCACACTCCTGGAGAAAAAAAGGAAGGTCCGCTGCTGGAGGGTTAAGAAATGTCATATCCTGTCCTAGCTGCTTTTGCTCAGTGGATAATGCCTCGGCCTGCCCACTGCTGGGTCTGGGTTCAATTCTGACTAAGGGCATGTACCTAGGTTTCAGGCTCCTCCCTGGCCTGGGCCCAGGTCAGGGCTCATGCAGGAGGCAACCAATCAAAGTGTTCCTCTCACTTTGATGTTTCTCTCTGTCTTTCCCTTTCTCTTCCACATTCTCTAAAAATCAATGCAAACATATCCTCAGGTGAGGATAAAAAAAAGAAAGAAAGAAATGTCATATCCTATGACAGACACATCTTGAAAATGCCTAAAGAAAGTTGTCATTTTTTCATGGTAAAGGGACTGGAGTCCGTGTTGATGAAAACACCTTGGTGACTGTGGTAACTGGCAGTGGTTGCAGCAGCAGGGTGATGGGGCTGGTGCCTTCCCCTGATCAGCCCAGTCGCCTCCCACAAAGGGAGGCCAGACTGTGGCTTAGGCCCGCTTCCCAATGGGAGCAGGGAGCAGGGAGTAGGACATCCCCTGAGGGCTCCCAGTATGTGATAGGGGGCAAGCTGGGCTGAGGGATCCCCGCCCCTCCAGTGCACAAATTTTTGTGCACCGGGCCTCTAGTCCTATATAATAAAAGACTAATATCCAAATCGATCGAACAGTGGAACTACCGGTCGCTATGTTGTGACTGACCACCAGGAGGCAGACTCTCGATGCAGGAGCTGCTCCCTGGTGGTCAGTGCGCTCCTACAGGGGGAGTGCTGCTCAGCCAGAAGCCAGGCTCACGGCTGGTGAGCACAGCGGTGGTGGAGGGAGCCTCTCCCGCCTCACAGCAGTACTAAGGATGTCCAATGTCAGTCAGACATCCCCCGAGGGCTCCTGGACTGCGAGAGGGCACGATTTTCATGCAACAGGCCTCTAATTGAAAATAAAAATCTTGCGATCAGGAAAGACTTCTGGCTAGAGATACATATGAAAAGCCATTGCCATCTGAGTGGTAGTTAAATTTGTGAGCATGAATACAATTCCTCAAATAAAGTGTGTAAAATAAGAAGCACCTAAATAACAGAATTCAGTTATACATGTTTTAATGGGTAACACTAAGAGCTAATAAAGATCAGAAAAGCAAGAGAAATTTGGTGTCACAAGAGTCTCAGAATCAGAAAAAGGGAATAGTTTATAGTGATACATGCCATAGAGAAATCAAATAAGATAAATGCTGGAAAGAGCCCATCAGATTCTACTAAAATTTTGTCAATATAGTTTGGGAAGTTGCATTGGTGGAGAAGAAACGCCATTTAGAAGTGAAGAGTGAGATGAGAATATGGAAAGTTCAATGTAAACTACTACTTTAAATCACTTAGCTATGAAAGGATGATAAGGCCATAAGGAGGTCTTAAGATCAAGAAAGCCTTACCTGGTTTGGCTCAGTGGATAGAGCCTCAGCCTGCAGACTGAAGGGTCCCAGGTTCGATTCCGGACAAGGGCACATGCCCAGGTTGTGGGCTCAATCCCCAGTAGGGGGCATGCAGGAAGCAGCTGATCAATGATTCTCTCTCTTCATTGATGTTTCTATCTCTCTCTCCTTCTCCCCCTCTCTAAAATCAATATATATATATTGATTGTATATATATATATATATATATATATATATATATATATATATATATCTCGATTGTATGTGTATATATGTATGTATATATATATATATATATATACATATATATTAAAATAATAAGATCAAGAAAGATTGTCATTTTTCAGGTAGGCAAAACAAAACAAAAGACTATAGAACAAGGTTCTTGATCCAAAGAACAGATTAGTCTTGGAAACAACTAAATACATATATTACTCTAAAAGAAGAGAGTAGATACAGGTGTAGGGCTGATGTAGGTGAGTTGCAAAGTCAGTAGGGACAAAGACAAAACGTGGAAAGATTCCTACCTGTTAGTCTCCACTTACTCTATGAATTTGATACTAAGACATTAGATTCAGAGTCAGGGAACCAGATTTTTAAAAATTGTTAAATGAGCTTTGTGCACTGCTGGTAGGAATGTAAAATGGCACAGCCTCTATGGAAAGCAACAGGGTGGTTCCTCAAAAAAATATCATCCAATCCAAAGTTGGGTAAATACCCAAAAGAATTGAAAGCAGGGACACAACTAGATATTTGTACATCTATGTTCATAGAAATATTATTCTTAATAGCCAAAAGATAGAAGCAACTCAAATGTCCATTGATGAATAAAAACATAAACAAAGCATTATATGTACACACACACACACACACACACACACACACACACGTATATAGCATGGGACATATATACCATGGTTTACATATATATAATGAAATGTTATTTAGCCTTAAAAAGGGAAGGAAAGTCTGACATATGTTACAACATGAATGAACCTTGAAGATATTATGCTAAGTGACATAAGCCAGTCACAAAAGGACAAATACTCCACTCAGACGAGGTACTTGTAGCAGTCAAATTCATAGATACAGAAAGAAGAATGGCAGTTGCCAGGAGCTGGGGAAAGGGAACAATGGAGAGTTATACAGTTTAATGGGCATAAAATTTCAGTTTTGCAAGATGAAGAAGGCTCTGGAGATGGATGGTGGTGATGATCACACAACAATATCAACATACTTAATGCCATAGAACTATATACTCAAATGGTTAGAAAAGTGACTTTTATGTTATGTATATTTTACACAATTAAAAAAGAAATAATGATTTTTTAAAATTGGGAAATGAGAAAAGTTATGATTGGTTGCTCTTAAAAAATGAGAAAGTAATATGATTGGAGACAAATAACTATTGAAGAGAGGTGTTAGTGCAAGGATGTAAATTTGTAATGTATTTTTTCACAGAATATGGTTTGGCCTGGATTATGATGGGAAGGTAAGAAACTGAGAATCCTGTTGAAAGAGCAGTGGTTTGGGTAAATTATGGAATATAGTCACATGAAGAAAAATGGAAAGTAAGAAGTAAATACACTAGGAGAAAAGGGAGGAGTCAAGAATTGGCATTCTTGCCCTAACCAGTTTGGCTCAGTGGATAGAGTGTCCGGCCTGCAGACTGAAGGGTCCCAGGTTCCATTCCGATCAAGGGCATGTGCCTTGGTTGTGGGCACATCCCCAGTAGCGGGTGTGCAGGAGGCAGCTGATCAATGTTTCTCTCTCATCGATGTTTCTAACTCTCTATCCCTCTCTCTTCCTCTCTGTAAAAAACCAATAAAATACATTTTTTTTAAAAGAACTGGCATTCTTAATGAGGCTGAAAAGCAGGTGTAGAGTGAAAAGTGGTGGAATGAGAGTACTTAAGGGACAGGTACATGCAATCATAATGAAGAAAAATAGCATTTAAAAGGTAGAGCAGTTCCAGGTGATGAAAAGTTTGCCGTTTACCTCTATGCAACCCTGTCCAGAAGTGACATGAAAATGTTTAATGTGTCCAGATTATCAGAAGTAAGGAAACCAAGAGACTGCGGTTTCATCCAATAGATATTGAATTATCCACGATGATGTGAAGGATTAGAGCAAAGGAAAATCCAAATGCCAATGTGTTCAATCATTCTAGAAAAATGACCTAAATGTTAGTAGATTAAAACCATAAGGAGTGTAGAGGGTAGTTTAGCCAAATTACACAATTCTGAAAATTGGAGAGATGTTTACACAAGAATGGAAATCACGAGTCCAATGTTGGTGGTGAGTAAATAAAAAACCTTCCTTTTTCCCAGCATCTGTCTGAAAATAAGAGAGTTTTGGGAGATACTCAGATAATTCTTCATCATACTGATGATTACATTAGCAACAATACCTTCAATATCTTTTAGGTAACAGTTGAAGTTTTTCATACTTGTTTTCCATTATTGTATTTTATATCCAAAGACATAGACTGATATCTTTTATTTAAATAAATGATTAGAGAACACAAAAATATTCCACACTAGAATCCTTTTAATGTTTAAATACTGTTTTTCTCCTTTTTCTGTCCCTCCCTAACTTTATTACAGAAGAAAAAATGTAGTATTCATCTTTGAATTATAGTAATTGTACATATTCTTTTCTTTTCTAGGGTGACTCTGGTGGACCTCTGGTTATAGCAGATCATAAAGGCACTTGGTTCCTTGTTGGCATTGTAAGCTGGGGAGATGAATGTGCTCTTCCATACAAGCCTGGTGTCTACACTCGAGTAGCCTACTATCGAGACTGGATCACAGCCAAAACTGGTCTCTAGTGCAGAAGTTCTTTGTTCTAGTAGATTAAAGCTTGATGATCATATGCTTGTTAAACGTTTGTAATTCCCAAACTACATTTAACTAGGAATCATTTTATGCATTAATGTTGCAAATTTTAAAATATTCAATTTTAGAATTATGAAAGCTTCTTGTATATAGATTTTAACAAATATTTAGTGAAAATAATGGCACAGACATATAACTTTCTCTTTTGCCCCTTTCCAGACTGAAGACTATTATATGAGTAAATATGGATTATAGCTAAGGAGGTCTTCACTGCTGATTTGCAGATCCTTGAGAAATTATAAAGTTGGTGTTCGCAATAAACTTTCTCCTGAAGGTATAAATAATGCCCTGCTGACAGGCATGTGGATTCCACAAGATCAACATATTGACAGGTTGTAGCCTAGTGAGTTTCCCAGGAAAATCTGTCTACCTGTGTTTTTTTCTATTCTGTGCCAGTGCTAACCCCCTTTCTATTTTTGGCTTCTTCACCTTGAGTGACGCAAAAGAGCATGATAATCCCATGGAGTGCATTGAACGGATCTTGGTGACTGTTGATTTGTCCCTATTTTTCTTTCATATGAAAGCGAGGCCAGAAGATGGTTCTCACATATAAATATATTAGTAAAATTATCCTCAGACACGACATAGTCTTGAGTAGACTATGCAAGTAATGCCAAATTTCTCAATAACACAAATTATCAACCAGAATAAATAATATGGAAATTTGGTTCCACTTCGCTTTCCCAATCAGAAACATCCTAACCAACTTCTGAATCAATACCATTTTATTCAAAATTGTATTACTTTACAACAAAGATGTCATACTTTTGTGTGTAAATTGTCTTAATTAGAGATTTTGCATAAAGCAATGTCATCCTATGTATAACCTGGTATCTTGCCTGGAAAGCATGATGGACTAATGACTTAAGCCACCACTGCTCTTCTTTACCTAATTTTTATATAGAAAATGTATAAAAATCCTATGGGAAGAAGTACAAACACTTAACTTTTATTTTCTAAAATAATCTGACATGAAGATAGGCATGGTAGGTAAGCACATTTATGAAGTATGCCACTTCCAACTAGGGATGGTTTAAGTGAACCAACCTGCATAATGATATATTAGATGATGATAGACTGCCTTTTCCTACCTATAGAGAGAAAAAAAACCACAATAAGTAATGTCAGTTATAATGGTGCCTTCTGCCCTGGGCAACAGTGTCATAACTACTGGGTATCTTCAGATTCAGGAATTTCTGCTATAATTAGTAATGGCGAGATTTCATGATGAGAACTTTCAAATAATAGTGAAAACTCAATACATTAAATATAAATAAGTTATTACCAAGTTTATTAAATAGATAAATTAAATATTATACAAATAACACTACAAGTACCGTGTGTTGAAGTCTACTTTTTCAGTTAATCCCTCCTTACTGGTAAACTAGTAATATTTTAATGAATTTATAAGGTTCATATCTCAGTTGGTTTCTTCTTTTACCTGTTTAAACCCCATGCCTTTGTGACTGCTACCATCTGAGTTATTTGGCATCTCTTTCAGCACCTTTGTGATTTTACTCAGCTAAGGCTCACAGAGACTCCTTTGTCAGGTAAAACCTAGTTTTATTAGATTACTTACTACAGATTCATATTTTCACTTAGATCTATTATTTCTTTGATCTATTATTTCTTTCATTTTTCCTCATACTGATGCTTTTCAGAATCTTTTGCTAAGTTTAGTATCTTTGTTTATGCCACTGGAAAATATATTTACCATTGTTCAGACTCTTTCTGGCATAATTTGTTGAGTTCTCCTCAGAAGATCTCAGAGCGTAAGTGCAAAAGACTGACTTCCTCAGAGATTTTAACTAACAAAAACAAAACCTTTCTAAACAGTTTCATTTTCATGGATCCTTATTTAAAAAAAAAAAAGAGCCATAGTGCATTCATTTTCAAGTGCTAGAAAAAAGAATAGCCTTATACATTCTCTTTTAACCATTCACTGTGTGGGCATCTATAATAATGAAAGCGTAATGTGCAAATCAACTGAACAACCAAATCAACTGAACAACCGAACAGCAGAACAACCATCTGGACAACCTTCCAAACAACCACCCTATGACACGCACGCACTGGCGCCAGGCCAGCCAAGGCAGGTGCAATGCCATTGGTCAGGGGGCCCCACCATTGCTCCACAATCACCTTGCAGAGGGAGGCTTAGGATCACCCCAAAGAGGGAGGCCCAGGCTACCTGGCCAGTGGCGCTGTGGCGGGTGGGCAGGGCCACCCTCTGCACGGTGATTGATTATGGAGCCCTGGTGGGTGGACACCCCACAGAGGGAGGCCCAGGCCAACCAGCTGGCAGCGCTGTGGTGGGTCAGCGGGGCCTCCCTCTGCAGGGAAATCTATCTGGGGGCCCTGCAATCGATCAATCCACAGAGGGAGGCCCAGGCCAGCCAAGCAATCGCACCCCACTCCTGTCACCTGCAAAGGGAGGCGACCGGTGGCAGGGGAGGGGGTGCAGCACTCCACAGATGGCAAGCAGTGGCAATGGCGGGGGCAGGGCCAGCTGCTGGCAGCCGGGGGAAGGAAAGCCCTGATAGGCCCTGATCGCTGGCCAGGCCTAGGGACCCTACCTGAGGGGTCCTTGATTGTGAGAGGGCGAAGGCTGGGCTGAGGGACACCCCTCCCCCATGCATGAATTTCATGCACCAAGCCTCTAGTTTTTTGTTTTGTTTTGTTTTAAATATATTTTATTGATTTTTTTACAGAGAGGAAAGGAGAAGGATAGAGAGTTAAAAACATCGATGAGAGAGAAACATCGATTAGCTGCCTCCTGCACACTCTCCACTGGGGATGTGCCCACAACCAAGGTACATGCCCTTGACCGGAATCAAACCTGGGACCCCTTAGTCTGCAGGCCAATGCTCTATCCACTGAGCCAAACCGGTTAGGGCAAGCCTCTAGTTTTAATACAAATTTAATTATTTTTCTAAGAGGAAAATGTCTTACCTTCATATATTTCAAATAAGATTTTTAAAATTTTGCATTTTCAAAATGTAAACTCCATAATATTACAAGTTATCTGTCTTTTTTTAAAATATATTTTATTGATTTTTTTACAGAGAGGAAGGGAGAGGAATAGAGAGTTAGAAACATCGATGAGAGAGAAACATCGATCAGTTGCCTCCTGCACACTATTCCCCACTGGGGATGTGCCCGCAACCAAGGTACATGCCCTTGACTGGAATCGAACCTGGGACCTTTCAGTCCACAGGCCGACGCTCTATCCACTGAGCCAAACCAGTCAGGGCTACGAGTTATCTGTCTTATTCTATATTCTTAACACCTAGAACTCTGTCTGACAGATAAAAATATTTTTTAAATAAATGAAAGAATGAATGAATGAGAAAAGCATGGTAATCTTTCTATGACTGTGTTAAATAAGGCATCACCAACAAATGAAAATACATAATTTCAATGAGTACAAATCTGTGCTTAATAAAAGAGAATAATAGGAAATGATTTTGAAGCTGATGACAGAGAACTTCAAAACTGTGTCCTGGCCAGGTGGTTTGGTTGCTTGAAGCATTGTCCTGGAAAACAATAGGTTGAGGATTTGATTCCCAGACAGGACACACGTGGGAGGCAACTGATGGATGTTTCTCTTTCATATCTCTCTATCTATCTATCTATCTATCTATCTATCTATCTATCTCTCTTCCTCTCTCTCTCTAAAATCAATAAACATATCCTTGGATGAGGATTTTTTTAAAAACTTGTGTCATGAATTTTATAGATAACTTGAGGCCCAATGCACGAAGATTTGTGCCAGAATGGGCCTTCTTTCCCCTGACTGCCGGCACCGTCTTCGCTCCGACCAGAGCCACCTTTCCACCTTCCCACGCTGCCCAGAGGCCCGGAGCAGCCAAAATTAATCATTACAAACATGAAGTTTCCTTTTACTATAAAGTTAGACATAGGTAATTTAGGCCTTTAAATGTAACTATACTGATTTTAGGACATAAAATCTGTGTTTAACTAAAATTATGTTATCACTTTGCTTTTTTTTGTCTCTTTTTCATGGAAGTGTAATACAAAAACATTTCCAGGTAACTAACCATACACTGGTTGTAGAATACCAGTTAATCAAATTTTGCTATTCAAACACTTTTGTTTTAAAGAGTTTTATAGATGCTTTGATAAGCTAGCAAAGAAAAATTCTATTTAACAATTAATACTATATTAGCAATTCCATAGGTACAGATCCCTATCTATTAAATGACTCTTTGTAATAAAGGCCTTGCATAGGTGATAACTGCATTTTAGACCATGAGAAATAAATAGGAGAAAAACTATCAACAAAGCAAAAGACAACTTACTGAATGGGAGAAGATATTTCCCAATAATACATCCAATAAAAAGTTAATATATAAAATATATAAAGGACTGATACAACTCAACACAAAGAAAACAAACAGTCCAATTAAAAAATAGGTAGAGGATCTGAATAGACATTTCTCCAAAGAAAACATACAGATGGCCAACATATGAGAAGATGCTCAACGTCATTAATCATTAGAGAAATGCAAATTTAAACCACAATGAGGTATTACCTCACCTCTGAGAATGGCTATCATCAATAAATCAACAAAAAAGTGTAGGTGAGGATGTGGAGAAAAGGGAACCCTCGTGCACTATTGCTGGGATTGCAAATTGGTGCAGCCACTATAGAAAAGAGTATAGATATTTCTCAAAAAATAAAATGAGCTGATTTATGACCCAGAAATTCCACTTGTGCATCCAAAAAAAATTCAGAACACTAATTCAAAAGAATATGTGCACCCCAATTCTCATTGCAGCATTATTTACAAAAACCAAGATAAGAAAGCAACCTAATGGTCATCAACAGATGATTAGATAAAGCAAATGTGGTACATACACAAAATGGAATATCACTTTACCATATAAGAGAATGAAATCTTACCATTTGTGATAACATGGATGGACATAGAGGATATTATTCTAAGTGAAATAAATTAGATAAAGATAAATATCAAATGATTTCATTTATATGTGGAATCAAAAGAACAAAATAAATAAACAAACAAAATAGAAACACACTCATAGATATAGAGAACAAACTGATGGTTGCCAGAAAGGAGAGAGGTTGAGGGGCTAGGTAAAAAAGGTAAAGAAATTAAGAAGTAAAAATGCTAATTACAAAATAATTAGGGGATGTAAAGTATAGCATAGGGTAATAGTCAATAATATGGTAACATGATAAATGGTGCCAGGTGAGTACATACTAGAATTATTGGGGGAATCACTATGTAAATTATATAATTACATAACCCCAAAATAAACAAATCCTATATAATAAAAGGCTAATATGCAAATTGACCGAACGGTGGAACAACTGGTTGCTATGATGCACACTGACAACTACGGGGCAGACGCACAATGCAGGAGCTGCCCCCTGGTGGTCAGTGCGCTCCCACAGGGGGAGCACTGCTCAACCAGAAGCCAGGCTCATGACTGGTAATCATAGCGGTGGTAGTGGGAGCCTCTCCTGCCTCTGCAGCAGTGCTAAAGATGTCTGGGGAGCGAGCTTAAGCCATCAGTTGGATATCCTCTGAGGGCTCCCGGACTGCAAGAGGATGCAGGCCAGGCTGAGGGACCCCCTCCACAAGTGCATGAATTTCATGCACCGGGCCTCTAGTCCTATCTAATAAAAGTAATATGCAAATTGACCATCACTCCAACACACAAGATGGCCGCCCCCATGTGGACACAAGATGGCAGCCAAAAGATGGCCGGCAGGGGAGGGCAGTTGTGGGCAATCAGGTCTGAAAGGGAGGGCAGTTGGGGGCGATCAGGCCTGCAGGGGAGGGCAGTTGGGGCAGACCAGACCAGCGGGGGAGGGCATTTAAGGGTGACTGGGCCAGCAGGGGAGGGCAGTGGAAGGGACAAGGCCTGCAGGGTAGGACAGTTAAGGGTGACCAGGCCAGCAGGGGAGGGCAGTTAGGGGCAACCAGGCTGGCAGGGGAGGACAGTTAGGGGGTGACCAGGCCAGCAGAGGAGGGCAGTTAGGGGCAATCGGGCTGGCAGGGGAGCAGTTAGGCATCGATCAGGCTGGCAGGGGAGTGGTTAGGGGCAATCAGGCACGCAGTCAGGTGACTGGTTGTGAGCCAGCAGTCCTGGATTGTGAAAGGGATGTCCAACTGCCTGGTGGGATCAGGCCTAAATGGGCAGTCAGACATCCCTCGAGGGGTCCCAGATTGGAGAGGGTGCAGGCTAGGCTGAGGGACACACCCCCAAATGCACGAATTTCGTGCACAGGGCCTCTAGTAATTATATAAAGTGCAATTTGGAAAGGTTTAAAAAATAAACAGAAAGAGAAATGTTATCAATAAGCTTCTTGTTATCACTCTAATTTTGAAAATAATACTAATAAATTTCAATATTATACAGTCTAGCAAAATAATCAATTAAATAATATCAGATAAAAGACAGCAGATATCATTTATTTGGACTAAAATTGTTTTTCAAAGACCTTGTTAAATAACTTCAGCATCTCTGGGTGTCAACCCGTTTTAATGTTAAGTCCTAAAGATTTTGAAACACAATATTAATTTTTATAAAAATCAAAATTTAAAAACTGTTTATAAAGAAATTATCATAAAAGAATTATTATCATTGTCATTAACTCTGAAATGAATGTTTATGTTTTATGGGGCCAGAAATGTTCATGAATGGATTTCTATAAAGTGGTAAACCATAAAGTTAAGAGCCAACTTATCTAAATTCAAACCCTGGTTCTGGCTATGGCCATGGCCTTAGGCAAGTTACTTAACATTTCTGTGCTTTAGTTTCCACATTTCTAGAATAAAGATAAAAGTAGTATTCACCTCAGAAAGTAGTTATGAGGATTAAAAGACTAAACACCTTAAAATAACTCCTGGCACAAATTTTCTATATTGGTATTTGTTAAGCAAAATATTTATTTACAACAATTTAACATACTCAAAGAACAGGATAACCCTTTATTTCACTTTACCTATTTCCATTAAAGAAATGTAAGTTAGAAAAGCAGGAAAACCTACTAAAATAAGAATTGTGAAAGTCACTGTATTCTTATTCTGGTGGAATATTTGGTATAGGTTTGTGGTACACTATTCACTTCATTTTACTAATTAGAAATTAGGAAATAGTTCAATATTATAAATACAGAGAAATTTCCCATGCTCTTTCTAGAAGGAGCATAAATAGTAAATAAATTTTTAAAATATTTCTTTATTATTTTCTGAGAAAAAAATGCTACATATTTAAATATTTATCACATTACACTAATTATTTCTAAGCTAACTTCAGTGGTGCTCTAAGGTAGTACTGCCATGTTAGTATACCTTATTCTAATCTAGAATAAAATTAAAGGTTGGAATCTACTTAACTCTGTTAAGAATAATGTTAAACCTTAACATGCTAGATTTTATAGGGAATATAACAGAATTTAAAGCAAGTAATACTGCACTAGCTGATTTGGCTCAGTGGATAGAGCATCAGCCTATGGACAGAAGGGTTTCAGGTTCAGTTCCTGTCAAGGGCACAGGCTCTTGGGAGGTAACAGATCCATGTGAGTGTTTCTCTCTCTGTGGCTCTCCCCATACCTTCCACTCTCACTAAAAGTCAATGGAAAAATACCATTGGGTGAGGATTAACAAAACAAAAAAACAAGTAATGCTGATGATTTTTTATAAATGCCTATTAAAAGGGGCATCAAAAATTATAAAAGTAAATGAACCACTCAGAAACAACAGAGGTTTTTATTAAAAAAAATTTTAAATGTGAAAAAGAAAAAATATAAATGAAATAATATCTATTCCATATATATATAAAAGCCTAAGCAACCGAACGATAGGTTGCTATGACCACCAGGGGGCAGACACTTAACACAGGAGCTGCCACCTGGTGGTCAGTGGGCTCCCACAGCAGGAGCGCCGCTCAGCTGACTGAGGAGCTCACTGCTGGTGAGCTCAGCTGAGGCAGCACAAGCCTCTCCCGCCTCCGTGGCAGTGTGCTACCGAGTGGGATGGAAGGAGCAGCGGGGCCAGGATGAGCGGGAGCAGCACGGCGCCTGGCTGCCTGCTGTTTTATGCATTACTATCCCTTGGGGGATGTCGGCACTGGGGATCAGGCCAAAACCGGCAGTCCAACATCCCCTGAGGGGTCCGGATTGCAAGAGGGCACAGGCCAGGCTGAGGGACCCCACCAGTGCACAAATCCATGCACCAGGCTTCTAGTGTTACATAAAAATTAATAAAATGTAAATTAATTTCATGGGAACCTAGTCTTAATAAAACTTAATTTGGATAGAAATAAATAATACCAATAATCACATACATTTTCTAAGTTGTATTTTAAATTTTTATTTGTATTACAATATATTTGCATTAGAAGTTCTAATTTAATTGTTGAATATCTAGCTTTCAAAGTTCCAGTTCTGAAAAATATGGTATTAAGACTTGTTGTATTTTAGAACTGAATTCCTTTATGAAACGGAAATGTTTCATAAAATGTTTCATAATAATATCAGAAATAGAACAAAATTAAGTAACCAGTAGCCCACAAGAAATTTATGGGAATAAAAATACCTCAACATATTAATTATGAAATATGTTTAGAAATATCAAATATAGTGTGCCGGGGACCAATTCCAGCATGTCATAAATTCAAGGGTTTCATCAAAAGGTTGATGAGACTTGGGCTCAACAGGGTTGAGTCACACATGTAGTCACCTGTTGGGAATGGCTGAAGGCATTTCCCCAAACCTGAATAGGATACATTAAATTGATTGTGGCTGCCAGACAGTTAAAGGGCATCTTAATCTACATGTTATTGCCTCCTACTGGCCAAACACCTGAACAGCGGTAGGCTAATTCCCCCAAACTGACAATGCTTCTGTACCCTTTGAAACCTTACCCTTTGAAGTGTATTATCTCCGCCTTGCCTTAGGACAAATTGTGTTAATAAAAGCAAGGGTCCTAGACAAGGAGGGAGTCTTCAGTTCCTTTAGCTGAAGGTCCTCTGACACCCAATGCCTTTCAAAATTATATCTCATCTCTGGACTCTATTAGTTTCTGGATTCCTATGTCATCTACGCACAGCCTTTTCCATATTCCTGAACCCTTCTTGATGCTGAGACAAGAACCCCGGCAATAGTGAAATTTGGCTAGCCTTTTTTGGTGACCATAAGTACAGTACCCAGGACATAATGCTCAATAAGTGTTTGATTAACAATTATTGAAATAAAAATGATCATTCTTGTATTGCTAGTTTGTATTTAGTTATATATATTTTTTAATTTATTGGGTTTTTTAATTGACATTGGTCAACATGAACATATAGGTTCCACGTGTGGGTTTCTATGTTACAAGTGTATATTCTTAATTAAAATTAAAACATAAATGAAAGGTACTACTGTCAATATTGAGTGAATATATCAATTTGACAAATAAACATTAAAGTCAATTATGCTTCTGTTTTTTTATTTACTTCATAATATCAATGATCTATGTTATAATGTTTTTTGTTAATCTGACCTCCAATATTTTATATAAATTTTAAACCATTATTTCCTATCATTTGCCTCTGACACAGTTATGCTGAAATAAGAATTGTAATGATGTCTCATGGTTTGAGTCTTCAAATAAAATACTCTCAGAAAATGAAAATGAATTTTCCACATTAAATGCTACATGTAATTTAGCATGACTTAGAAAAAAATTGAAGAGCATTTAAATTTATTCCTTATTTCCATAGCATTTTTGTATAAACACTTCCTCATCAATAATAGTCCACATTTCCATCCTCAAAACCTTCCAATTAAACTCAAATGAAAATGCTCTCCTTTTACTCAAATATAGTTGTTCCAAATACTATCATTTTTGGTTAAACAAAGTGAGTCATGTTTTGAAAATGAGAGAAAAAAAATATTCCTTTTCTCCAATAATGTGCTGCTTCTATCTTTTCTCTCTACTAGAAAAAAATGTTTTCCCAAATACTTTTCATCCATATACTCCTCTTTTGGAAGCCTGACTTCTTCTATTCTTCCAGTCTTATTGGTAAAGAGGTGTTAAAAATCTATTTCTTACACCTCTGGGTCACTTCCAAACACTATTTCTCTTGCACTTCAGAAAGAGCTAACCAGGTAGGTACAAGAAGAAGATGGAGAAGATAATACACAGAAAAACAAAAATATCATGCTTGAATATCAACTCAGGTCATGAAACAGAGAAAGCTGCTCTAGAGTTGCCTGGGTTCCTGTGGGCTTTCTAGGCCTCTATTACCCAAGAAGGTCTCCTTTTCTTGCTACCAAAAGAACCTAAGTACTCTGGCCCTTCATTCACCAAGGACTCTGACATCTGGATCAGTCTCTTCCCACCCACTCCTACAAGAGAAGTAGTACAACATAAGAGGTAAGGTCAGGACCTCTGGAGGCAGATGCATGCGATGTAATCCTAGTTCAGGTGTATAAGTGGTGCTCTATGTTTCACTTTCCTCAACCACAAAATAAAGATAACAATAGTACTGACCTCTAAGGCTGGTGTAAGAATCAAATGTGTTAATGTATGTAACATGCTTAGAAAAGCGCCTGACACATAGTAAGTAACCAGTATGTGTTAAATATTGCTAATAGCATCATTATTGCCAGAATCAATGAGCACCTTCAAAATCCATATGGCTGACCCACCCATCCAACAGCATAGATTCAAGGTTCTGTGAGCTCTTTAAATGCATCAAACCTCATTCACTCTCTACTTCTTCTATTCACTTTCATGGCCACACCCTATATTTTCTTGTTAGTCAGAACAGCTTCATATATAGAATCTTAAATTTAAATCTCTATCTAAGATTATGATCTCTTACTCCATTATAACTTGTTTGAATGTTATATTCTTGTTTTACTCTGTTGTGATCTCCTTCTTACTTTGCAATGCTCCCCAATCTCTCTGTGTTCTTTAAATGACCATGTTCCGCCCTGACCAGTTTGGCTCAGTGGATAGAGCATCGGCCAGCAGACTGAAGGGTCTGGGGTTAAATTCCCTGTCAAGGGGTGCATGCGGGAGGAACCAATTGATGTGACTCTCTCACATCGATGTTTCTCTTTCTCTCTGTCTGTCCCCCTCCCTTTCACTCTCTCTAAAAATAAATGGAAAAAATATCCTCAGGTGAGGATTAACAACAACAAAAAGAAGAATCAACCTCAGAAAGTTTTTTTTAAAATAAATGAACATAAACCAGAAAAATACAAATAAATGAACCAACAAGAATAAACCATTTAAGTCAAAAGAGCCACTTTTAATATTCTTCCAGCTTTGGCTGCCACAGAATCAAACTAGTTAACATAAAACAAATCAAGTTGGTGATTTAATAAATGCCAATATAAGTCATACCAGTATTTGTAAGTAACATCACCAAACACTCACCATGAAAGTTAAAATAGCAATACAAAGAAAGCTTCTAAGTGGCCCCAATGTGAAATGATCTGATATAAGGAGTATAAACAAATATTCATATTATATAGAAACATACAAATATGGTTATAGCATTAATACAGTATTCTCTCCCATAACTAGTTACTATATGCAATAATGTACAATGACGGTAAGTATAATATTGAGACAATTATATAGCGAGGCAATAATTTTTTAAAATAGTTTACCATTTTTATTCTAACTTAAGTATGGATAATCTGACCATTAAGACTGATTGATAACTTTGATGCAGTCCAATTTGTATTATATCAATTTGACTCTAACTGTTGTTATTAATTTATGTTTTGTGGAGGATGTCATTAAGTTAATATATTTGTCTAGTGTTTGAATGCATAGCAGCATGTGATTTTAAAAGAAAACAAATGCTTTTGAGAAATGTATTCATTTCTTCAAACAACAGATTTTAACTGAGTTATTTTTGTCTTTTTCTTCATTTTCATTTTGCATCTGTTGGACGGAACACTAACACATTAGCTTTTAGAAAATCTCTTCATTACTGTTATTTTAATAACATCCTGAGTAAATTTTAAGTTCAAAATTAAGCTTCCAGTGTCCTTCCATCAGGAAAAATGTTGTGACAACCAGGCCATCTGCTGGGGTTCTACAGTTACGGTTGGCCCTCAGAATGTGTTTGGCAGGCTCGGTTTTAGCACTCTGTTGGATTATAAACCCACAAAACAAGTTCACCTTGATCTTTTGCATTAAATATAAAGTATGTCAGGAACAAAATTTGTCATACGTCTAAACTGGTGACAGAAATAAAATGGGTTCAATTACAATAAAACACCAGAAGGGCCAGAAGCACAAGTCTTGAAGCTCTACCAGTTGGGAAAGATGGCAAGCGGTGCCTCTGCTGAACAGAGTCAACATCACTGTTCATCCATCAACAGCAGCAGCCCGCTGATGCAGGGCAGCCTCCCCACCCTGACCTTGTCTGGGAAGATTCGAGTGACCGTTACTTTCTTCCTTTTTCTACTCTCCACGACTTTCAATGCTACTTTCTTGTTGAAACTTAAGCAGTGGACTCAGAAGAAAGAGAAAGGGAAGAAGCTCTCGAGAATGAATGTGCTTTTAAAACATCTGACTTTAGCCAACCTGTTGGAGACTCTGATTGTCATGCCACTGGACGGAATGTGGAACATTACCGTCCAGTGGTATGGAGGAGAGCTCCTCTGCAAAGTGCTCAGCTACCTGAAGCTTTTCTCCATGTACGCCCCAGCCTTCATGATGGTGGTGATCAGCCTGGACCGCTCCCTGGCCATCACGAGACCCCTACCTGTGAGCACCAGCAAGCTGGGACCGTCCTTGATTGGCGTGGCATGGCTCCTCAGTAGCCTCTTTGCTGGACCACAGGTAAACCATTATCAGGAACGTGTTCCACTGTGGCAATCACAGATTTCCTATCTCAGCTTGAGTATTGTTTTGTTGTAAGTCAGAGGCAGTATTGTATTATCCTTAAGAGCTTGGCTCTGGAAGTCAGAGAGTAGAGTTCAATCCTGGCACTGTTCCCTTTGGCAAATTTCTTAACCTCTCTGGGTTTCACTTCCTTCATTTATAAAATAGAGGTAATGCCTACTTCATGCAGCTTGTGTGATTAAATGAACATGTATTAAAGTGTCTAGAATAATCTCTGGCACATACTAAATACTCCCCCAAAATGTAGTCATTCTCAAACTTGACTGCTTTCCCATCTTAGTTTTCCACCTATTTTCTTTTTGCTCTGGTTGACATGGCAAATTGAGAGGATCTTTAGGAACTATGAAATTTGCATAGCTAGAAAGTATTTATAACTTGTCTTATTTGGGACCTCTTGAGTGTAAACATTAAGAATTCTGTCCTTGCAGTTCAGAGAGAATTGTTCTCAATTAGTATGTTGATCTAAAATTTGCAGCTGAGTGGGATTCAATAAAGAGGAAAAGAGGAAAATCTTGAACTTTTGGAATTTTGAATATTTCCCTGAGGTTGACTTAAACTTTTCTGGAGGAAAGTTAGACTGTAACCAACTATTAGCAAAACTCTAAGACTGTTGGTGCAGGCACAGGCCCTCTCCTGCAAAAGGCAGATAGAGATCTCTCCAGATTGTTTTCAACAGAGGCTACCTGGTTAATTGATCTGTAGAATCTGCCTTTGTCAGAAGTCATAACTTTGAAGAAAAGGACACATTCTTGCAAATAGAAAGATCCTTTAGTAACAAATAAACAAGTGCTCTGTATGCATGTAAATGTACTGGATGAAGAACTTGGGGCTCGAGGGGGTATCAAGAAGTAAAGTCAGACTTAATCAGGATCCTCCAGAAACGTACCACTACAAATGGAAATTTATTTAGACATTCTAAACTGGCCAGATGGTAAAAGAAAAAAAAAAGGCAATGCAAGACTCACTATACAAATAGTACAAGACACAAGAAAGCCAGGTAACTGAATTTTTTCACTAATTCCACACTTAACCAATGTTTTTTGTTAACCAATTAGTGTTTGTTTTATAGCAGGGAAAATGGAAAAAAAATGTTTTTCTTTCCCTGGGGGAAAGTACATTACAATTATTCTCACAGTGAATGAGTAGATAAGAATAGATTTAGCAAATATATCGCTTGAAATTAAGTTATTTAGCTAAGGCTATGGCTATGTTTTGAAATTTTCCATTTTGTTTCTTTAAAGTATGAGTGCTGCTTATTGATTGGTTTTCTTGGAGAAAACCATAAGTTGGGTTTCTAGCACTGAGCCTGGTATTTACCTCATAGGGTACTATTTCTGTCATAAAGTAATGTGATTATGTTGTTTGCCTGTCTTTGCCTTGAAGGTATATGCTCCTAAATAGTGGAGACTGTTGTGTTTAACATATTTCATATTCACAGTACCCAATAAGATACCTGGCAAAAATAGAAATGTAAAATATTTGGATACTCTGGGGTTTTTCCAGATGAAATAAACCTTACACTTTTACTAAAAAAAAAAAAGTTTGGATAAATGAATTAATGAATGGGGTAAATGGATTTATATTATAGCTATTGAAAGCCAGGGAATTTTGAAATTAATGTGGGAGCAATACAGCTGTGAGTCCTGTGCAAAGGGTAAAATGATTTTTTTCTTTTTAGAATTGACATACATCACTGTATGAATTTATGATGTACAACATGATGGAGTGACTTACATTATTGTGAAATTATATTGGAAATATGCACTTTTTGTTTGTTTTATGCTTATAAAATTAATTGTTTATCATAGAAAATTGGTATATAGGTATAAAGAGCAAGTGTTATTTTCCCCTAATCCTAGCATTTTACAAAGTTATCATAATTGTACCCTTCTTTTTTCATAAAAGGCTATATAAAATGATTTGCCTTTTCCTTAACTGGGAGCTTCTTCATTTTAATGTCTATATAAATTCAAATGCAGCCCTGACCAGGTTGTTAGTTGTTTGGAGCATCGTCCAGGACACCAAAAGATTTCTGGTTCACTTCCCAGGCAGGGCACATACCTAGGTTTCAGTTTCAATCCCTGGTAGGGCTGTGTGTATGGCAGGCAACCAATTGATATCTCTCTCTCTCCCTCCCTTCCTCTTTCTAAAGTATTTGTATTTTTTTAAAATATATCTTTATTAATTTTAGAGAGAGAGGAAGGGAGAGGAATAGAAAAAAAAGAAATATCAATGAGAGATGAGCAATAGGTCAACACTCAACCACATGGTTAATAGGTCAAAACCACTCAGCCATACCAGTCAGGCCAAATTTTTGTATTTTTATCAATTTCCTAAACATAACCTTTGACATTTATTTATATGATGTTGTTCTAGTACTTTGAGTGGCTTATTTGAACTTATAATATCTTAATAAATGTACCACTTTACCTTAAAGAAAAAGACTTACATATATTGTGAAATAATTACCACAATAGGTGCAGCTAACTACCATCATTTCATTAAGATACAATAAAAAAATTAAAAAAAATTTTTCTTGTGATTAGAACTATTAGGATCTAATCAGTTAAAACTTTCCTATATATCATACAGCAGTGTTAACTATTGTCATCATGTTATGTACATTACTAAAATAATTTTTAACAAAAATATTTTAATAAAATGTAAGCAGAGAGAAGAGAGACAAAGAAGCTTTTTCAGAACATCTGGCAAAGAGGTGATTAGGCTGAGGGCTAGGGTGGAGTCAGAGGGAATTGATAGTAATTACAAGGGACATTTCAAACAAAAAGCAAAGCTTAGCAACAAATTGGCTTTAATAATAGGGGGTTAATAATAGAAGGGAGTGAAATGAAACTCTAATATTTTTGGTCAAGGAGTTTTAATGGTAAAACTACAGAAACAGACAGGTAGGTTGAGAAGAAGAGTGTCAGTTTCTTTGTCTGCCTGTCTATTTGAAAGGGGAGGAAAGGCAGGCTTTGAAAGGGGCTAAAAACATTTGCTTTAGGACATGATATTGATGATATAAGGCCTTTATATAAGTACTAGAGGCCCGATGCACAAAATTCATGCATGGGTGGGATCCCTAGGCCTGGCCAGCAATCAGGGCTGATCAGGTTCCCCGCCTCCCTGCCTCACCCCTCCTCCTTCCCTCGCCACCGGCATCCACTGCCACCCACTCCCAGTTCTGTGTCCCAGCCCAGGGGCCCGGCCCTGATCAGGCGATTGGGACCTGCCAGCCGGGAGTAGGGACTGGGAAGTTGGCTGGCAGACCCCAATCAGGCAATCAGGGCCCACTGGCTGTGGCAGGGGCCACCTGCAACTGCAGCAAGCGGGTGGCAGGCCGATCAGGAGCTTGCCAGCCGAGGGGAGACCCCGGGGGAGAAACCCCCGAGGATTTCCCCCCGCCCCCAAGAAAAGACCACCCTTTGGTTCCCCCGGAAAAAGGGGGGGGACACCCGCCCCCCCCCCCCTTTTTCTTTTTCCCCCTTCTGGGGCCCACCCCCACCAAGCCCTCTTTTCTGGGGGGGGGGGGGGGGGGGGGGGAAGAGATCGGGAGATTGGCCTGCAGGCCCCATCAGCAATCATGGCCTGCGGGCTGTGGGCAGCCCCTGCACTGAGCGTCTGCCCCCTGGTAGTCAGTACACATCATAGCGACCAGTCATTCTAGTCATTCTGGTCGTTCCATCAGAACAGTCCCTTAGGCTTTTTTATATATAGACTAGAGGCCCAGTGCACAAATTCGTGCATGGTTGGGGTCCCTCAGCCTGAGCAGTGATTGGGCCTGATTGGGGCCATGGGAGGTTGGTCCGCCGGCCTGATCTGGGACATTGGGTCTGGCCAGCAGGGGGGGGGCGGGACCACGGGCAGTTGGCCGGCTGGCCCCGTCCCCTGGTCAAAGTCCCATAGAACTCCTGGTCGAACTTCCAGTCAAGGAGACAATTTGCATATTAGCCTTTTATTATATAGGTTGGCTATTCAAAAAGTGGTTGGTAATTTGGAATACTGATGTATATGAAAGTTAAAACAGTAGAAATGAGCCAATTTATGATGACTGAAACACAAACCCACAATTTCACTCTCTTTTAAAAGGACTCTCCCAAAGGCTATAAATAAAATATTGATTTATTAACTCAATTATTTCCATCTAAGTATATTACAGCAGCAACAGAAAGAAAATACCAAAACTTATCTATCTTGATGTAATAAAAAAAAACATAAAATTAATTTTAAATTGTTTAGAAATTTCAAGTGATAAATAGCCTGACCTCAAATACATTACTCTGAGAGATTTATGTGAAATAGGCCACAGAAATTATGGTAACATATATTTTTTGGTAAAACAAGTGACCCATCTTTACTTTCAGCAGCACTTATCTTATGTTATATTTACGCTAGAGGCCTGGTGCACAAAATTCGTGCACCGGGGGATGTCCCCTACATGCCCAGCCTGCACCCTCTCCAATCCAGAAC
>NW_005871207.1:2887188-2946610 GCF_000147115.1 Myotis lucifugus | reverse complement strand
TAGTTGCCCCCACCTGCCCCCCTTGCTGGCATGGTCTCCCCAAACTGCCCCCCCCCCACTGGCCTGGTCACCCCTCACAGCCCCCTGCCGGCCTGGTCACCCCACGCAGCCTGCTTGTTCAGTCGTTTGGTCATCCCTCACTAACCCCCCTGCTGGCCTGGTTGCCCCACGCAGCCTGCTTGTTCGGTCATTTGGCCGTCCCTTACTAACCGCCCTGCCGGCTTGGTCATAGGGCATCTTGTGAGGACATTCGGGTTAATTTACATATTACCTCTTTATTATATAGGATTAACTCTATGAAGTACAGTAGAACCATGTTATTGTCCCCATTTTACACATGAGAGAATGTCCAAAAAGAACCTTTGAAAATAATGACATTCAAATCTTTTTAGCAGTATACATACTACATAGAGACATGGTTTGTCTGTCTGTCTTTCACACACCTATGACTGAGAAAAGATTTTCATTAAACAAATATCTACTCTGTTCCATCTTATTTTTAACTGTTGATTACAACTACCTGATAGGCACAACCTGCAGCTTGGAAACCACAGGTTTAAAGGATTCATTGGCTCTCCCAATGTCACTTGACCTGTTGTTATTTTTTTTATTAATGCCAGTTTTTCTTTTTATTATGGCTCTCTGCTATCTCTGAAATGGGTTTTCAACCCTGTGACTAATGTTACTTATATTTGATGGGGAAGATGAGACATAGAGAGGGCTTTTTATTTCTAGACTGTGACACATGGTGAGTGTACTTCATGCTTCACCACACTCTGGGGACAAACCCATTGACAAAGACACATCCTGCCGTGGCTCATTTACAATTGACTTTAATCTTCATCCCTTGGTACATATTTTAATTTTCTATTACTTGAGTAATTCATTACCAGGTTAAAAAATATAACAAGTTCATTGTCAAAATTTAGGCCTGGCAGCCTGGGAATTTATGACATTTTGCTACAGCTCAGAAAGACCAAATTTCAAATTGGCCACCTTGGTTTTCCACCTTTCTTATTACTAACCTCAGAAACTACATTCTATGATGGATTGGAGATATATTTCCAAAAGTTTTAGCATATGTACTGTAGAAACTTTCAAACTTTTTACAAGTAATGGAAATTTTAAAAAATCTATGTGAAGCCCCAATAAATAAAACAGATAGGCTCTGGTTGAATAGGGATAAGGGAGGCCCAGTCTTCTGCTTGGCTATACACTAGCCCCAGTAATAGTCTCTCTGAAGATCTTACATCTCCCTGCAACAAAGTATGACAGGCAATGGGATAGTAGAAATGGCATGGGTATTGGATTAAAACAAAGGTGACTTCAAAGCTCAATACTATCTCTTACCAGCTATGTGATTCTGTGTAAATTACTTAATTAAGTTTAAGTGCAATTTTAAAGACTACATTATAAAGAATAAGATATATAAAGTATCATCTACTATAAGACTTTATAAACACTCAGTTAATGTTTATTCATTCCTCTCCTCCTGTCTTCATTCCTTCTTTCATCAAGTCAGGTGAGAAAATAATAGGGAAATATGGGTATTGAAATGCATAGTTCTTTGGAAAAACAGTAAAGAGAATTGCTTATATAAAGGTTGATTATTTCAAATTTATTCTGACTGATAAGTAAGTTTGGCCAACCTGCTCCCTAGTCACCAAACTATCCTACTCACTCTGATAGGTACTTAATAAATCAAGTATTGGAGGCATAATTTTTAAAAGTAGGAGAAGAAAAGAAAGAGCGAGGGAGAAAGGGAAGAAGGAAAGAAGAAAGAAGAAAAGGGAAGAGTAGAGAAAAAAGAGAAAAGTTAAAAAAAAAAAAAGGCAGCAAACATGACCCAAAGACGATCTGATTTAAGAGCATCTGTGGTTAGGCTGGTAAGTACATGTTGAGAAGAAAACATTTCCTGAATTAGGTGTGTCCATATATAATTAAAAATTACATGGTTTTCAATAACAGTCATTTAAGACCACAAGAATTCCAGAATAGCAGATTATTTACAGAAAGAGTTTATACCACTAGTTCATACCACTGCTTAATATGAAACATTACATATTGACAGTATTTAAATTCTATAGTTAACCTAGGCCTACAGGCAAGATATATGAGCCATCCTTTAGTCTTTGTTATAAAGATGTGTGGTCTGAAGATGTGTGGAGGCTTGCCTTGACACAGAAAATTTATAGTGCTAGAATGCACTTTCGAACTTGACAGGCAGCTTAAATTCAATAAATACTCATCACACACACACAATATGCCAAGAACTGTACTGGAACACAGTAATAGCAAACTAACAGCAGATAACAACAACAATGATGATGATGATAAATAATAGTTAAGGAGGACATAAATATTGGATAGGAAGTTACTAAATGCTTTTGTGTTCATTACTTCATGTAAGGCTCCAACAACCCTATGAATTAGATATGATTATTGCCCTTATTTTATTCATGAACAAACTAAGGATAAGAATGTTATATAATATGCCCAACATTACCATCTAGTAAGTGAAGGTGTCAGTGCACCCAATTACCTTCATACCCAGAGCTTTTAACTACTACACTATACCACACTATGCAGCATTGTCTATTTCCTTTTTACCTGAAGGAAAGGGAAAGACAGGGGAAGTGTAAGGTGAGAATAGATGGTTAAGAAATTTCAGGGGGAAAAAAAGATGGCATATATTTATAAATATATAAATAAATATATATATATATGAACACATATTTATAAGCTCTGTGCCTCAAAAATCAATATATATAAAAGGCTAATATGCAAAGTGTCCTCACGGGAGTTCGACTGGGAGACCTGGAGTTCTATCTCTCGCTATGATGTGCACTGACCACCAGGGGGTGGCGCAGAACAAAGGAAGGCCCCAGCAGGCAGCCGGCAGCTGGGAAGGGAGGCCTCGGCCTGCAGCCAGAGCCCTGACCACCGGCCAGGCCAAGGGACCCTACCCATGCATGAATTTTGTGCACCAGGCCTCTAATCTACACTATAATAACGGTTGTGACTTATATAGTGCTGTGTGCCAGGCACTATTCTAAGCACTTTCCAAGTATTTATTTGTTTAATTGTCATGATATCACTTAGGGGTAGATACTGTTAACATCTCCATTTTATAGATGAGGAAACTGAATCACATCACCTGAAGATAATTACCTTTGGAAACGATTAGGTAATGGTGTAATTAGTCTTGGGTAAGGTAAGGGTTAAAAATAATATTCTAAAAAGAAATGAGCATCTGCAATTGACTGAAAGAAAGGAAAACAGATTGCTCTTGTTTATGGCAAAATAAAGCAAACACTAATGAAACTGGGGCCAAGGATAAGAGAGGAGAAACATAAAGAAATTAAAGAAATATAATCCAAGGACAAAAGAACCACTGGAAGTAAAGTGATCCCTCTAATAATCATTAAAATGAACATGGCCTTGAGCATAAAATAAACTGAACCAAGCCTCAAACAACCAATTTATGGGCAAGTGACTTACTGATTTTCCATAACACTTTACTATACTTCTCTTTTTGAACTATCACAGTCTATCTTATATTGCAGGTGTCACATACATGCTCTACCTTCTTTACCAAATATTTAATACCCTGATAGTAGGATATATCTGGTTTATTGTTTAGTACAGACAGCACCTAGTATAGTTTTTAACCAAGGAGTTGCTTTAAAAATAAGCATTTTGTCCTGGCCGGGTGGCTCAGTTGGTTGGAGTATCATCTCATACACATAAAGGTTCCAGGTTTGATTCCCAGTCAGGGAACATACCTAGGTTGTGGGTTCAATCCCCGGTCAGTGTGCATTTGGGAGGCAACCAATCAATGTTTCTCTCTCCCATTGATGTTTCTTTCTCTCTCTCTTTCCCTTCCTCTCTCTAAAATCAATCAATCAATAAAAACATATATCCTCAGGTACGAATTAAAACACACACACACACACACACACACACACACACAAGTATTTGTTAAATAAAAAAAGATGATAACCAAAATTCAAACCAGCTCAGCCAGTGTGGCTCAACGGTTGAGCATCAACCCAGAAAACAAGAGGTCGCCAGTTAGATTCTAGTCAGGGCACATGCCCAGGTTGCAGGCTGGATCCCCAGTAGGGGGTGTGCAGGATGCAGCCTATCAATGATTCTCTCTCATCACTGATGTTTCTCTCTTTCTCTCCCTCTCCCTTTTTCTCTCTCTAAAAATCAATAAAACATGTTTTTTAAAAATTCAAATCATAGTACCATATTTCAAAGTCACTATTATTGAAAGTGTCATCATTATAACTTAAAACATTAAAGTGAAAATGTGGCCCAGTGCAGAGCATAAAGTAAAACTCAGGTCATCTGGTTCCAAGTACAATTGGGAAGGTGGGAAGGGAAGTAAAGATTTTAAGGAAATATAGGACTTTCAGGTTCTATGTAAAGTAACCCTTCCAAAGACTTCAACTCACATCTGTTTGGTCAAAATTAAAAACTGAGCTTTAAGTAAGGTAGCTTGAAAAGAAGTATGGAAAACGGAAAGAATCACTTTATATTGAGGAAAAAGTTGGTCAGGATCATAAAATAGAATTAGCTGACTGCGTGTTTGAGTTTCTTGATTTTAAGATTATTGATATGATCATTGGGCGCCCTCTAGTGGATTAATTTTAAAATTATTTTTGCCCTTGAAACTAAAAATCAACATTTCAATTACAAATAAAAGAAACTGGATGCATTTTTTATTATATTTACTTATATTTTTATTATAATTTAGTTTATTCAAATGTTTCTACTGTAAAAGAAAAGAAAGGAAATATAGGTGTGTGGGTTTTTGGTTTTTGTTGTTGTTGTTTTTTTAATTAATCCTCACCCGAGAATACTTTTTCCATTGATTTTTTAGAGTGTAAGGGAGGGAGGGAGACACATCGATTGGTTTCTTCCCACACATGCCCCTAGTGAATCTGCAAACCAGGTATGTGCCCCCAACCTAGAATCAAATCCACAACCCTTCAGTGCATAGGCCAACATTCTAACCACTGATCCACATGGACCAGGGCAAAAATATAGTATTTTTTAAATATATATAAAGCATATTCCACTCCTGCTCCATCACTTCAAAAAGGAAAGAACTAGGCTGTTAAATGAATAAAATTTAATTTAATTTTTTTCTAATGCAATAAAAAACATTTAAAAAGGCTGTCCCTCACTTACTTAAAATAAAAGAAATCCTGGCAACAGAAGCAAAAATAAACAAGTAGAACTGCATCCAATACAGAGCTACTGTACAACAAAGAAAACTATTATCAGTAGAAAGGGTATCCCTTTCCTGACTGAGTGCTGGGGGTGGAGTCCTAATGATATCTTGAGAAAAATAATTTTCTGAGACTTGAATGGGAGGATGAGTGATTTTTATTTATGAGGAATTATATCCTTGGGTTTCCAAAGTCCTATTTCCCTTAATCCAGTCCCAGGAGAAGTACAGCTGAGGAGTCAGTAAAGCTAAAAGCAAAGCCAGTGTCCAGAGTTTCTGTTCCATATTGCAATTGGGTCCAGTTTAGCATTAGGCCTATTGCAGTCCATTGGTCCATTGTGTGAGGTCCACATGGCTGTGGACCAGGTGGGTGAATGCAAGAGAGCAGGGGTTTGTGAGCCCCACAGGCCAGGGGTCAAGTACAACATGCCAAGAGCCAAAAGCACAAGAGACCAAGAAAATCCAAGAGAGTGAACTCCTTTGTTTAGGGTATTAAATATTACAAATCTTGCATTGGCCATGCCTACTCTGGCCAATGACCTGTTCCCGGGTGTGACTGACAGAGAAGTACCTTCCCTATGTCACTCAGACTTTATTGGACATTCCTCTATTCACCCTCTTCAGTCCCTTCCCCCGAGCGTCTGTGGGGAATAGACCCTGATGGTTCCCAGGGAGTGTTAAACTGCAGCTTCCTGGTAAAGCTGCCCAAGTGACATGCCTATAATATGTGGCATTCCCTTTGTTTCTTTCTGTTATTAATAACTAGGTTAATTACAATGGTGCCAAAACTATCAACAAAATTAAAAGACAACCTACCAAATAGGAGGAAATATTTGCAAATCAGGTATCTTATAAGGGGCTAATATCCAAAATACAGTAATTCTTCCTCAACCATTATACTAGTATATGACAGTGGTGGTCCCATCTATACTAATAAAAGGGTAATATGCTAATTAGACTGGGAGACCTTCCGGGTGGCGGGGCCGAGGCAGAGGCAGTTAGGGGAGAGCAGGCCGGCAAGGGGGTGGGGGGCAGTTGGTGGTGAGCAGGCTGGTGGGGAGGCAGTTGGGGCAAGCAGACCGGCAGAGGGGGAAGTTGGGGGTGAGGAAGCCAGTGGGGGGCAGTTGAGGGCGAGCAGGCTGGCGGGGGGAGGGGGGACAGTTGAGGGCGAGCAGGCTGGTGGGGAAGGGCAGTTGGGGGCAATCAGGCAGGCAGGCAGCTGAGCAGTTAGGAGCCAGCAGTCCCAGATTGTGAGAGGGATGTCGGACTGCCGGTTTAGGCCCAGTCCCATAGATTGGAGAGGGTGCAGACCAGGCTGAGGGACACCGCCCCCGTGCATGAATTTCATGCACCAGGCCACTAGTAAGATTATAATGGAGCTGAATTTTTCCTATCAGCTAGTGATATTGTAGCTCTCCTATCATAATGCATTTCACAAGTACTTACCATTGTATTACAAGTGCCTATGGTATACAATACAGTAACATGCTGTGCTGGTTTATTGCCTAGGAGCTGTAAGGGAACAGAATTTGTCACCCCAAAATATGCCATTTTGGCACAAGGTTTATTTTAGGCTGGTTCACTTTTAAAAAACTGCAGATATGGGCGAAACTCTGAAATAAAACAATTAGAGGTTACCCTTTATTAAAAAACACACACATTTACATTTGTAAGGGATTAAATTTCCATCTGTAAGGGTGTCTCTCTCCTGGTACCAAGAAAAGGGAATGACCTTATCTCTAGAAGTTCACATCAATGCAATAGACATTAAATCTGCATAACATAACTCAGTCCCCTACCCTCAACATCTTCTTTTCGCTTCAGCTGAAGATGGTATGTAAGGTGGTGACTTCAGCCACTTTGGCAAGTTACCTGTTTTACAGGGTCTCTCCCATGTAGATGTGAGTTATGCATGTAATTAAGCATTTGTTTTTTGTTTTTCTATATTAATCTGTCTTTTATTACAAGGGGTCTCTACCAAGAATCCAGAGGGTGGAGGGAAAATTATTTTCCTCCCCTCCAGAGCAATAGGCTATACTATCCAGGTTTGTATAAGTGCACTTTATGATGTTCACACAGTAACAAAATTGCCTAACAATGCATTTCTCAGAGCAGTTCCCCATTGTTAGATGGCACATGACTATATTTAAAGAACTCTTACAACTCAATAGCAAAAAAACAAACAATTCAATTAAAAATTGGGCAGAGGGTCTGATTAGACATTTTTCCAAAGAAGACATACTAATGACTCATAGGTACTTGAAAAGGTGCTCAACATCACCAATGATCAGGGAAATGCAAATCAAAACCACAATTAGGTATTTCATACTTGTTAGAATGGCTGTTGTAAAAAAAAGACAAGAAATAGCAAATGTTGATGAGGATCTGGACAAAAGGAAACCTTGTGCACTGCTGGTGGGAATGTAAATTGATACAGCCACTATAGAAAACAGAATGGAGGTTGCTCAAAAAATTAAAAATAGAACTACCATACTGATACGGGATTTTTGTACTGGAACACGTGGTGTTCCCCTGGGCAGGATGGTTCCCAGATTCTTTGTCCATTGGAGTCAAAGAATGAATCCACAGATGGAAGATGGTATAGCAAAGGTGGAGAATTATTGAAAAACAAGTATAGACTCCCATGTGGGGAGGGGGAAAGAGTCCCACCTACTTCCTGTTTCCACAGTTTATAAAGGCTGCAAGTCCCTATGTCCTGATATCCCTTCTGATTGGTCAATATTCCCTTTTGAATTGGTTACTATAGTAACTCCTGAGTCCCTCCTCCCTCATTGTTCTCCTATTCTCTCTGGGCTTTCTTCCTCCTTCTTTATTTTGTAAATATAGACCTTTTGCTACTCCCAGTTTCCTTGTCTTATGGAAATGTAACTTCTGCTCTGTAGCCCTGTGTTTTTTTCCATGGACCCCTAATCCTAAAAATTCCCTAAACCTTCCTATTTCACCCCTAAAATTCCTATTTCAATATGATCCAGCAATTCCATTTCTATGTATTTATCTGAAGAAAACAAAAACACTAAATTGAAAAGACATATGCATTCCCATGTTCACTGTAGCATTAGATACAATAGCCAAGATATGGAAATTACCTGTGTCCACTTATAGATGAATGGATAAAGAAATGTATACACACACACACACACACACACACACACACACCATGGAATATTATTCAATCATAAAAAAGAAGGAAATTTGCCATTTGTAACAACATGGATGGACCTTGAGGGGACTTTGCTAAGTGAAACAAATCAGACAGAAAACATAAATACTATATACTATTGTTATATGTACAATATTAAAAAGAAAAAGAAAAACAAGCTCCTAGATACAAAGAAAAAATTGGTGATGGTCAGAGCCAGGAGGCGGTGTGTGAAGGGGAGCAAACCATACCAATTTCCAGTTATAAATGTCATGGGGATGTAATGCACAGCATGGTGAATATACTGTACTTAGAAGTTTCACAATGAAATAGAAAATGTGTAACTATGTATGGTTGATTCCGGTTGTTTTCTTGAGCAGGATGCAATGGTGATTTCTTTCCCAGGTTCTTGTCCAGATAGATTTGAAGAATGAAGCCACCAACCAAAGGTGGTAGAAGAAACAGGTGGAAATATATTGGAAGCAAGTACAGATTCCCATGTAGGGAGGGGATCCCAAGGGGGTAACCCACCAAGCTCTTTTTTGCTAAGGTTTATAAAGGCTGCAGCTCTTTGTCTCTTCATACTGCCTTCTAATTTGTCACTCTTTTGCAGAATATCAGCTTCAAAGCCCAATCCCCATATGGTTGTGCCTCCCTCATTTTACCCCTTCAGTGGTAGAATTCTCTATCTCCTATGAAAATCTGTTCTCCTCTTTCTCCCATTTGTTGGCATTTCTCTATCCCCTGTGAAAGTTTATTTCCGTTTTCTCCCCATATCCTGTGGCTTTTCTCTATCTTCTGTGAATGGATGTCTTCCTCTCCCCTTATCCTGTGGCACTTTTCCATTCTCTGTGAATGTATACCTTCTGGTGGCTCCAAGCCTTCACCTATGCCTTCCTCCCCCATGGACCCTCTTTATTCCTAAAACTGCCTAAATGTGGTGATTGTTTAGAATATATACATCAAATCATTATGTTGTTCACCTGAAACTAATATACTGTTGAGGTCAATTATACATCAATTTTTAAAAAGAAGAAATAAAAAACTACAGATTTAAAAAAAGAAATCCTGTAATATTTTGGTTTGAATTTACTTGCTATCAGTTTTTAAGCACTTTGGCCCTCTTATCTTTTCATTTTATTAACTAGAGGCCCAGCATGCACAAAATTGTGCCTGAGTAGCTTGCTTCTGCTTGCCTCAGCTGGCCGCCCTACCCTCCACCTTTCGTAGCTCTCCGCTGCTAGTAGCTCGCGACCCACCCCACCCACTGCGAGAGCCACTGCTCATTTGGTCGTGACAGCGTTACGGCATGATGACCAGGGGCCTTTTATATAAGAGACTAGAGGCCCAGTGCACGAAATTCGTGCCTGGGGAATCCCTCAGCCCAGCCTGCACCCTCTCCAGTCTGGGACCCCTCGGGGGATGTCCCACTGCCAGTTTAGGACATCCCTCTCACAATCCAGGACTGCTGGCTCCTAACCGCTCGCCTGCCTGCCAGCCTGATTATCCCTAACTGCTCCCCTGCCAGCCTGATTGATGCCTAACTGCTCCCCTGCCAGCCCAATCGCCCACAACTGCCCTCCCCTACCGTGTCCTGCCTTCTCCACCAAGACCCGCCTCCTGCGGGAGGAGATGCTAGGATCGGCCTCCTTCACATGGCACTGAGCTGTGGGACCCCCAGGCCTCACCGTGCGGAGCTGCCACTGAGCCCCGCCTCTGCTGTGCATGCGACCATCTTGTGGTGGCCATCTCGTGGTGGCCATCTCGTGGTGAAGACATCGTGCGCGGGGGTGTGACACCACCTAGGCTTTTATTAGTGTAGATGTTTTATTGTAAATTAAAGTTTCTCCATGGAAAAGCTTGTAAATGACTAGGTAAGCATGTTTTTGATGAATGAGGAATGAATAAATGTCCCCTGCAATTCATTTTTTAAAACAACTTGCAACATTTCTTTAATAGTTGATTCAATTTGTGCTTTTTAAGAAAGCATGATTTTATGCTTAGAGAAAGATTGCAAGAATTGTACAAAGATTTCTTGAATACACTTCCCTCAGATTCCCCAAATATTAACATTTTAGTACACTTGTTTGTTTTGTTCTTTCTCATATACATTTTTTCTGAATTGCTTAAAAAATAAATTCAGATAGGATGTTCTTTCTCAATATTTCAATGTGACTTTTCTCACATATAATCACAAGTATCAAAATCAGAAAAATAGCACTGATACAAGGTATTTAATCTCTATACCTTATTCATATCTCACCAGTTGTTGTAATGTCCCTTTTAACAAAAGAAAATCTATAAGATTATGTGGTGGACTGAGTTGCCATGTCTCTTGGGACCCCTTTAAACTACACCCTTTACTTGGTCTTTTTGTTTGTTTGTTTCATGATATTGACATTTTAAGAGTACAGGTCTGTTACTTTGTAGAATGCCCCTCAATTTGTGTTTGGTGTTTTTTCATGGTTAATTTCAGGTTATGCACCTTTAGCAGAAATACAAAAGAAGTGATGCTGAGTTCTTCTTAGTGCATTATATAAGGAAACAGATGCTGTCAACTGGTCCCATTACTGGCAATATTAGCTTTAATTATTTGGTTATTTCTCTATTATAGTTATTTTACTCTTTATAATGAACATACAGTAGGTAGATATTTTTAGAAATGTAAGTAATCTGTTCTCTGCACTTTCACCAATGTTTTTACAGTGCATTGATGATTTTTGCCTGAATCACTTTTTATAGATTACCACTACTGTAATTCTGTTGTTCCTTTCTATGGTAACAAAGAGCTTTCTCCCTCCACATTTGTTTGTTGTTGTTTTGTAATTTATTTTTAGAATGAACCCATGTATTCTTACTTTATTCAATAGTTTATCATTTTTTATCAGTTGTTTCCTTTATTATCAAGCTTAAACTGCCCTAGATTTGGCCAAGGGGAGCTCTTTCAAGCTGGCTTGTGATCTCTTTTGACATGCTCCGTCACTCTCTGACTACTGCCTGACTTTTGGCACAACAAGCTTTTCTAAGCACATACTGTACTTCGCTGCCCAAGCCTTGGCATCACCCACTTCTCCAATGAGCTCTTGTTCCTTTGGTAGACAATGACAGTTAGAAATCAAGATCTGGGCACTAATGTGTCATTATCTCTAGGGTCTCTCAACAAACAGAACTGGAAAATAAAAGTGCACATAGGTGCACACACAAATATATATATACTAGAGTCTCGGTGCACAAAACTCATGCACTCAGGGAGGTCTTTCAGTCTGGCCTGTGCCCTCTCGCAGTCTGGGAGTTCTCAGGGGATGTCCATGGGGAGCGGGCCTAAGCCGTCAGTCGGACATCCTTAGCACTGCTGTGGAGGTAGGAGAGGCTCCCACCACCGCTGCTGCACTCGCCAGCCATGAACCCAGCTTCTGGATGAGCAGCGCTCCCTCTGTGGGAACTGATCACCAGGGGGCAGCTCCTGCATTAAGCGTCTGCCCCCTGGTTCAGTGTGCATCATAGTGACCAGTCGTTCAGCCGTTCAGTTGATTTGCATATCAGCCTTTTATTATATAGGACTAAAGGCCCGATGCATGAAATTTGTGCAAGGGGCTTGGCCCTTGTGGCCGCAGCAGCTTGCCTTGGACTTTCACAGCTGTGGTGGCTTGCCTCGGCCCTCACAGCTGTGGCGGCTTGCCTCGGCCCTCACAGCCCGGGCTTCATCCAGAAGGTCATCCAGAAGGACATCTGGAAGGTTGTTTGGCTGTCCGGTCTAATTAGCATATTATGCTTTTATATATATACTAGAGGCCTGGTGCATGAAATTCATGCACGGGGGTGTGCGTGTCACTCAGCCCAGCCTGCACCCTCTCCAATCTAGGACCCCTTGGGGGATGTCCGGTTGTCAGTTAGGCCTAAACTGGCAGTCGGACATCCCTCTCACAATCCAGGACTGCTGGCTCCCAACCGCTCGCCTGCCTGCCTGATTGCTCCTAACCACTCCCCTGCCAGCCTGATAGACGCCTAACTGCTCCCCTGCTGGCCCAATCGCCCACAACTGCCCTCCCCCTGCCGGCCCAATCGCCCCCAAACTGCCCTCCCCTGCTGGCCCAGTCACCCCTAACTGCCCTGCCTTGCTGGCCTGATTGCCCCCAACTGCCCTCCCCTGCCGGCCATCTTTGACCACATGGGGGCAGCCATCTTGTGTGTTGGAGTGATGGTCAATTTGCATCTAATATTACTCTCTTATTAGATAGGGTGTGTGTGTGTGTGTGTGTGTGTGTGGAGAGAGAGAGAGAGAGAGAGAGAGAGAGAGAGAGAGAGAGAGAGGGAGAAATTTTCCTGAGAAAGAGAGAGAGAGAGAAATTTTCCTTACTCTTTATTTTTATAACCATATAGCACTCCATCATGTGGTCCACCCTAGTTTATTCAGGTACTTAGATGTTTTCAATATTTTTCTATTACAAGCAATGCACCAGTGAATAACCTATGCAAATGTATTTTCATATAATGTAGGTAGGGGTATATCACCCAGATATAAATTCCTGGATGTAGGATTGCTGGATCAAAGGTAAATGAATATGTTATGCTAGTTACAGCCAAATACCCTCCATAACAGCTGTACCAATTTGCATTCCCACTAGCAATGTCTGACAGTCCCTGTTTCCACACAGCCTTGCCATGAGACCATGTTGCTACCATGTTGCCAATCTTGTTAATGAAAAATTACATTTCAGTGAAGCCTTAATTGGCAATTTGCTTGTCATGAATGAGGTTGAACATCTTTTCATATGCATAAGGGCAACTATTAGATCTCTTTTGTGAACTGTATGTTCATGTCCAACTGCCTGTTTTGACCACTTTATTGGAGTTTTCTGTCTCAAAAATAAAATTTAAATACATAGCTTGGGGGCACATTCTAAATGCCATAGTTTTTAAGTGCTGCCGATGGGACGATGAACAGAATTACTTGCAAAGATTACTCAGCACATTTTCATCTGAAATTGAAATTGGAACAAGGTTTAAATCCTTGGTTGAGGATTGCTCTACAAGTTTGAAATAATTTCCCAAAAAAATCAAAAATCCTATAGATCCATTCACATTATCCAAACATATTTTAAGTAAAGATTCACTTATAACTTTTCATAGAAATTCCAAAAGGGTAAATCAAGGACCTCAGCAATTGCTTTGGGCAACAGCATCCTAAACGGCTAGCAGAATGCAGAATACTTTCAAGAACACATGCAAACACTGTTTGAAATAAAGTAACACAACTTTTTAATTTTTTATTTCCTATACAGTTATATATCTTCAGAATGGTTCATTTAGCGGATGGCTCCGGACAGTCAGACGGTTTCTCTCAATGTGTAACACACTGCAGTTTTCCACAATGGTGGCATCAAGCCTTTTACAACTTTTTCACCTTCAGCTGCCTCTTCATCGTTCCTCTTCTCATCATGTTGATCTGCAATGCAAAAATCATCTTCACCCTCACACGGGTCCTTCATCAGGATCCCCATAGTATGTATGCCTTAGATTTGGTGTTAGTTGTGGGTTAACAGTTTTCAAACAGCAATACCCAGAGTGGCACTTAGTATGTGCCAGATACTGTTCTAAGCAGTTTGCATATGTTAACTCATTACATTCACAATCACCCCAGGATGTAATCCTTTTATTATCTCCATTGACAAATGAGGCTATCTCTCCTGATGTTCTTAATTTGGACTGTGGAAATAAAAATGAAAGGACAATTGCCCCACTTACCCAGTGTAAGTATTGGTGAATTGTTCCTGCTGGGCTGTCAGTAACTCTCTATCAAACACCTGATTTCTAGAAGATAGCAAAGTACAATTCTTTAAATGGCAGCCAAATATTTGTTTAAATTAAGCTCTCCTTTTCACATCAAATCCTCTATATCCACACAAAATAACTGTGCACATTTGTGTATGCTTGTGAGTGTGTGTGTTAGATATGTGGAAAATTGTTGAACATGTAATTGACTGTTTCATCTGAAACTTTACAAATATGGTTGTGACTTTTTGCTTCAATAACCTGGTGCATTCTCAAAAACTAAAATGTATGAATTTATAAAGTATGCATGGCTATGTTGGCATTTCAACCAAGATGCAAAGAACTTAACTCTACTCAACCTCAGTCTGCTCTCTCAAATTTATATTTTAAGAATTTGAGTACCACAATATTTCAAATCCAAATTAGTTTGGTAGAAAAATGTAAGAGCACTATCATCTTTAATATTTTCTATTAATTATATGCTATAATGGAAAACATGCTTTTCCAACAAATTACATTATTAAAAATATTAAAATTTGTTTCCATTATATTAATTAGATTGAATTAGTGATTCTCTCTTCCTTTTTGTCCATTTTAGTCTTGTAATAAAACTTGTCTTTAAACACCTACTCTTTTCTCTTTCTAATAGATCTACAACTGAATCAATCCAGGAATAATATACCAAGAGCTCGGTTGAGGACCCTAAAGATGACGGTTGCCTTTGCCACTTCATTCACTGTCTGCTGGACTCCCTACTACGTCCTAGGAATTTGGTATTGGTTTGATCCTGAAATGTTAAATAGGGTGTCAGATCCAGTGAATCACTTCTTCTTTCTCTTTGCTTTTTTAAATCCATGTTTTGATCCCCTTATATATGGATATTTCTCTCTGTAATTATTAGACTACATAGGAAGTCATGTGAAGACAAGCAAGGTAATGAATTTTCCCATTTGGGAATGGTAAACAGGTAGCAGCAGACAAACTTATAAACAAATCATAATTTAAAGTTATGCTATCATCCTTTTTTAAAAAGAATCGCATTGTCAGAGACTCAATTACTAGGGAAAAAAACTTCAGAAATATCTTGAAATATTTTGCCTTAATCATTAGCTTCTGAATTAATCTCCTTCTGACCTCCTATAGTACATTATAGACTCATAGATGATGATGATAGATGATAGATAGATAGATAGATAGATAGATAGATAGATAGATAGATAGAGATAGATAGATAGATAGATAGATAGATAGATAGATAGATAGATAGAAAAAAAAACCCTGAGCTACTGGTCGAACGTTCAACCAGTCAACTGTTTGACCTATCGCTATGACACACACTGACCACCAGGGGGCAGACGCTCAATGCAGGAGCTGCCTCTTAGTTGTCAGTGAGCTCCCACAGCAGGAGCACCGCTCAGCTGACCAACGGGCGTCAGGCACCAGGCTCACGGCTGGCGACAAGAGCCTCTCCCGCCTCTGTGGCAGCCCTACTGAGTGGCGGCTGCAGCAGACACAGTGGAGCTGGGATGAGTGGGAGCAGCGTGGTGGCCAGCCCGGGCTCAGGCTCCTCCCTGGCCGCCTGCCACTTCATACACTACTACATCCCTCAGGGGATTTCAGACTGCCAGTTTCGGCCCATTCCCCGCAGTCCAACATCCCCCAAGGGTCCCAGATTGCGAGAGGGTGCAGGCTAGGCTGAGGGACCCCACCAGTGCACGAATCCGTGCACTGGGTCTCTAGTATTTCTATAATAGCCATGGCCTAAGGCTAAGAGTTATTAAAAAGTCAGGCTGAGAAACCACAACACAATCTTAATCTCAGAAATCCTTGGAGAGTTTTTCTCCAAAAGGGCTTATCAGCAATTCTGATCTTATGCTACAATAATACATGGAGCACAGAAACAGTATTTCCCCTCCCCATAAAATCAATTTTCCTTCCTATGGTTAAAAGAAATGCAATGAAGCTTATATTTTGTTTGGCTTCAAAAGCATTCCGATGTTTGGAGTATTCAGCAATTACCCACCATCCACTCTACCAATATGACAAGACTTACAAGTAGTTCTTCATCTCATTCTTTATTTGCATGGTATGTGACTGCCTCTACATGAAGTTGAGTTTAAGAGGGGTTTGGATTTCAACAGTGGTTCTCAACCTTCCTAATGCCGCGTTCCTTTAATACAGTTCTTCATGTTGTGATGACCCCCAACCATAACATTATTTTTGTTGCTACTTCATAACTGTAATTTTGCTACTGTTATGAATCGTAATGTAAATATCTGATATGCAGGATGTATTTAGGCGACCCCTAAAGGTGTCGCGACCCACAGGTTGAGAACCGCTGGTTTAGAACATTCCTTTAAGCTGTACAGTATATGGAGTTTGTGGTAATTAAGTGTAGTAATAATTATTGTTTTAAAATACAATCACTAAAAGGTCTATGCCAGTTATGTTTTATACATAATATACTCTCTGTTTTTTTATCATACAGAATTTGTGTTTCCCGTGTCCATTACTTATTTTTTATATCCTCTGTTCTAATATGAGGGATTTTTTTCTATCTTGTGATCTTAAATAAGAAAGCAAGTGCACAAGCAAAAGATATTTAATATGTAAAAGAAACTCTGAAAACCACAATTTCAATATAGATAGGTCAAAGAAGACAGCAGAGTATTGGGAAAAAAGCAAAAGAAAAACTCTCTGTAAATGGGTAACTAATAGTTACTGATAGTCACATTAAATGGTATGATTTCCAAATGATGTCAGCACAGTACCTCTTTTAATTCAAGCCTTTTTCTACTCCATGAAAAACAGGAGAGGATAAAAATAATGGGACTATAATACCCATTAAATGAGAAAATTATATAAGGGACTTAAAAAAAATCAACCAATTATTTAACTTTTTTTTTTTTTTTAGAGAATAGGTAAAATAGCCCTGGCTGGTGTGGCTCAGTTGATTGGCATTGTCCATGCACCAAAAGTTGCCAATTTGATTCCCAGTCAGGGTACATGCCCAGGTTGCAGGCTCAATCCCTGGTAGGAGATGTGCAGGAGGCAGCTGGTAGATGTTTTGCTCTCACATTGATGTTCCTCTCTCTCGCCCTCTGCCTTCCTCTCTAAAAATCAATTTTTAAATCTTTTAAAAAGAAACAGGTAAAATACCATTATATTCATCTAAGATATGTAGTGCCACACAAAAGATGAAATGTAATTCCAAATATGAACTTGTGAAAAGTAAATTGCTAATTATATTCATGGTAGGTCTTTCCTTTCATTATTTTTCTCTTTTCATACTTTCAGTTTTTCAGTATTATAGTGTGTGGGGTTTTTTCCACATCCTACTTTATTTTCCAATTCTGTTTCCATTGGTCCTGTTTCTCTTACCACTGAGCTCTTCCATTGGATATTTTCATTCATATCTTCTTTTTTACTAAACATTTACCAATCCATGATCCAACTCTAAAGTTGAATTGGTTAAGTCAAAATTCGTAATGTACCAAAATGTTCAAATTTAACTTTAAAAGCATGTATATTGATACCAAGATTGGATACTTCTGCTAAATAACATAGGAATATATATGTCACAGTAAAGCCAATCTTCTACAAGTCTCTATATCATATACTTATTTTTAAACTGATAACAATTCTTACTTTTGGATTTAAAGGCAAAAATAATACACATATACAAAATACAACCTAAGGGCTTTATTAAAATATGTGTTTAATGAACGTATGTCAGTTTGGCTCTTATATGTTTAAGAAACAGTTCTCAGGCATTTTTTTATATATTAAGTAAAGGGCTATTCAAAATCTTAATGCAGGTGGTCTTTAATCTATGGTTCATGCACAAAACTATATTTAAATGCAACTGCTTTTCTTTAATTCTGATTTGTATTATTTTATGCATTTAAAAACATTAGCCTGAGAGGGGTTTGTAGGACAAACCAGACTGCCAAAGAACCCCTTATCACAAAACAAGGTTTAGAATTGCTGATTCTTATATATTTATGAGAGTTTACTACAATAAAAATGTATCAGAATATAGTTGTTTATTGCATGCATAATAATGTTAATATTGAAACTATATGTTTCAATTTAATTACTCGCCATTTTCAAACTTAGAAACCCTCTAAAGCTCAATATATAATTAAAAACTTAGCAGAAATAAGTATATTATATGAATACTATACTTCATAAATTATAATAGGGATATGGATATAAACTAAAATTCATAGTCCAAAAGGTAAATGTAGCTTATAAATTAAAGATACTCCACTCAACAGAGTGTATTTAATATTTGATATTATAGTCACTTCCTCTATTTCTAATCATAATAAAATATGAGGATTCCCCGTTTAAAAGGATATATTTTGCAGAGAAAGTCCAATGTATCAGATAATTAAGATTTTATCTTGTTTGTCTCCTCCTTTAGTTAGCATATAAAACTGGTTTAAAAGTAGATTTCCTCTTGTAACTCAATTTAGTAAAGAAATTACATGGACTAATGACAATGTATTGAACAATGACTGCACTAATTCAATTTTGGCCTAAGAAACAGAGATATAATAGGGGAAAATGTGGGGGAGGGAGGAAGATTAGTACCACAAATACTATCTTCCAGGGAGCATAAATCAGTGTAAGTTAGGAATTTCCTTAAAGTGACCTGGTCTCAGAATTTATTTGGTAGTCATAAGAGATATTTGTGGCAGTTAAGATATATTTAGAATTTCATTTATTTTGCTTTAGCCTAGTTTCAAATGTTTAACCAATTTATTGAGCTTGTCTATTTACTGTAAATTGCATCCATAGGAAGCTAATCTTTAATTAAGATTAATTAATTTAAATGTTCAATTTAATTCTTATGGTTATTAAGTTTTTACTAGTAAACATCATGTTTAAGAGAATTAGTCTAATTTTAAAAGCTATATAATATGTAAAGTGCACGCATAGGAACAATAGAATATATGCAAAAAAGAGTGTTGAAATAGTTATCTCTGAGTAATAATTTTTTAAATTTTTCTTTCTTGTGAATTCCTATAATTCTAAATTTCCAAAATGTATATTGTTTTTATCATGAGAAAAAAATACAATAAATGTTATTTGTGTGTGTGCTTGTATGACTTTTATTTTATGTATCACTGTTACTATTAGAATGCTTTCTGCTATAAGTAATAGAAATGTCAGACTAGAAGTGGCTATTTTTTCATTCATTTTACAGGAAATCTAGAAGTAAGCATGTAGAGTTGGTAATTCAGAGCTTTGAGTAATTTTTTTTTATTGTTTCTACTAGGCTTTACTTTAGTGTTTAGAAGTTAGTTGTTGCCAATTGGGAGCCCCAAAGGCAGAAAGAAAAGGTGGCTTCTTATTATGCATCTCACTTTCCCAGAACTTCAGCACTTCCTCCTAAATTGGCTATAATTGTAACACATGTTACAATAACTAATAACTTGCAAAGGAGAAGGGGATTACCCTAAACAGCTTAAAGGTATGCTTTATCTTGTGGAGGTAGTGTTCAATTTCCTTGAACATTTAGCCATCTGATAACTGAAAATAATTGTATTTCTTTTGAGAGAGAGAGAGAGAGAGAGAGAGAGAGAGAGAGAGAGAGAGAGAGAAAGAGAGAGAGAGAGAGCAGAAGGGAAATGTTTTGGGGTCAGAAGCCAGCAGTAGCTGCCACAATCACCAATTAACTTCTCAAAATAAACTGAGACGATATATACCACAAAGTTTAAATAGCACATAATTTAAATACAAGCATAAAGACTAAATACAGTTCTTGGAATATAGTAATTGTACAATCAATGTAGCTGTAAGGGAAAAGAACAGATTTGGTTTTGATTTTTTTACAATCTAAATCTAAACATTTTAAACTCTAGTAGTTGGAATCTTCACTCAATGAATAGAGGGTAACTTCTGCCCAACTATTGACTTTTTTGGAAACTCTTGGTCTCTGTCTTTCATCTATTTTATAATTAGCTCATTGGGTAAGAAATTTATATAACTCTTTACAATTCTATCATTTCAAATTTAGAGAATAACTGTCCAATCTATATATATAAAAGCCTAAGTGACCGTTATGACCAGAACGACCGGTCAACCAGTCACTGTGAAATGCACTGACCACCAGGGGGCAGACGCTCAACACAGGAGCTGTCCCCTGGTGGTCAGTGCACTCCCACAACCAACCTCCCATGACCAGCCAACCTCCCATGGTCCGTCCCCCTGGCCAGCAGGATCACCGGCCAGGCCTAGGGTCCCCACCTGTGCACGAATTTGTGCACTGGGCCTCTAGTAAACTAATAATTAATGTGTGTGTGTGTGTGTGTGTGTGTGTGTGTGTACATTGATAGCACAGGGGCAACATAAATGAAGGAAAGGAGAGAGTGAATCTTTGAGAGATCTGACTGGAGAAGGGAATTAAGCTGGGAAACCACAAAATTAAGCCAACATATTTTTAAACACTACACACACACACACACACACACACACACACGAAAAGAAAAAATAGAAAAGGGAGCTCTCTATTAAGTACTTAAATCAAACAATAAAATGTACTTAACTGTTCCTAATGAAGTTTGGAAAATTTTGCTGAAACACATGAGAAAGGAAAAATGAATTTGGACTAAGAAAATTAAAATCTCCTTTGCCATTTATCAGCTATAGATAACAGACAAAGAAGCCAGCTGTAAAGTTAACAGAAAATAATATTTCTCTCAAGAACATGCTATAGTGTTAACAACCACCCCCCAACTTGGAGAAACTATTGCTTTTTCACTTACAGATAACCCTTTTCTATATAATAATGGATTGTTGAAAAAAAAACTTGCTCTTTGAAATCCTTTCATTAAGAAGGAAATATCCCACTCTTGGCTAGAAAATCTAAGTCACTTTGACACAATGAAACAGCCTCTACTTCCAACCCAGGGGCAGTCAGAGAAGGGGTTTGTAGAAACAATATGTTTCCGGACTAAAGGGGTCTGTTTGCCTGCCCGCATCAAAGCCAGAGAAGACACAAACAAGATTTGTAGCAAAGAAAGTAAGGGTTTATTTTAAGTGGCCCATGTCCAGAGTCACAGGTCAGCTAATTCTCAAAGACCTGGCTCTCCGATGGCATCACGGAATGGGTTATACAGATGATAAGTCATTAATTTTGGTGACTAGGAGAGTTAGGGTCATGTTTCCACTGATTGGTCATTGCTAGGGTAGGGGGTATTTGATCAGTGCATCTAGTCCTAATGTCAGTCATAGCATTGCTTTATCTGTTTTCTCTCGGATGTGGTCAGTGGGATTGTTCTGGAGCCGAAACACAGCTGAGGCCTACATGTTATCTCTATTTTGACCAAAATCCATCTCTGAGTTCAACAGACCTGAGGCTTTGTTCCTAAGATTACTTGATGCTGGTCAGAACCTCATTGTCCTGAGGGCTTAATGATTTAGGGAGTAGTCCTGCAAGGGAGAAGGAGGCAGGTGAATCAGGGTACTGGATTAAGCCAGTTCAAAAGAAAGGAGAAAGATAATATTAAACAAATGAAGTTTCTACTGAATTGCAAATACACACCTATTTAAACTTTTTAGTTTTCAATAAAACAGCACCCTGGGTCCATGTTGCAGTCCAGACATAATGTAGACCCCTTTACATACAGCCTTGCTTTCTTTTGAACCTATCGAAACATTTTCAAACTTCACCTCAATTTCTCCTAAACTCAACACTACCCAAAATTCCTATAATAAACTTATCTTTCCCTATGTTTGATAAGGCACTTCATGGTTCTTCTGGAATATGGGCTTCCTCCTTGTAATGGGCCAGAAACCTGACTTTCTTGAAATATACCAGTAGTTTTATTCCCCAAAGGCCTAAGCTTATTGGACTAGGAAGTCTGCCTCACGCTAAAAGTTCAGGAAATTCATTTTAATTTCACATAAAAATGAGCAACAAAAAAAGTCCCATGCAAAGTTATTATAAGAAAAACAAGAATAAGGAGCATAACATCATCATTACAGGTAATGCAAGCATGCCTGAAAGATGTACCACCAAATAGATCAAACCTTAAGTTACTGCTTTGAAACCACCTAAATAAGATTAAGAAAATCATACAAAATATTAAAAAAATATATATTTAGAATTAGAAAATCTCAGTTAATTAACTCAATGAGAAGATCCTTTAACAGTGTATACATATATCAAATCATCACATTGTACACTTTAAATATCTTTGTTTTGTCAATTACACCTTAAGAAAACTGGGAGAGGGGTTAGAAAGACTCAAAAATGAGGTGACAGAAAATCAGGAAAATTAGTTACACAGAATAAACTAAAAGGAACACAAAGCTAATAAGCACAAAAGATTGATTTTTTTTCTGTAAAACTCTGCACCAAAACTTCGGTCGATGCTTCTCCAGTCATTTTGGTTGTCTGACGCTTTCTCCACTAATTCTTTAGGAAGGACTCATAGGAACAATGGTCTCATTAAATGTTGATGTCATATCAAGTGTTGATAATAGCTTATACCCTTTGTACATGAGGGTTGGTTTTGCTGGATATTAAGTCCTTGACCACACTTTTTCCCCTTGAATATCCTAAATGTCATTTTATTTTCTTCTGGCAAAAAAGATTCATTGTCAAAGTCTGATAATATTTCAATTTTCTTTTCCATTTTGATGTCACATTTAATGTGACAAAACATTAAAATCTATTAAATCTGGGTATCTGGTATACTGTATGTTTGAAATAATTTACACTATATTTCACCAAATCAAAGATGACTTCAATTATAAGAGCACCATTGTTTTCTGTATTTTTAAAAAAGAAAAAAACACATTCTAATTTCAGGGATGTTAACATGTCAAGAAATGTGGGTGTTAGGTGAAATATACTATATTATGTTTCTAAATACAAAAACCATAAACCATAAATTTATTAGTTCAGAGCTCTGCAGGTCAAAACTGGGGGCACAGCATAGCTGGGTTCTCTGCCCGAAGTCTTCCAAGGTTGAAATCAAGGTATCAGCTGTGTTTTGGTCTGAAGCTTAGGGGTTTTCTTCCAAGCTCACATAGGTTATTGACCAAATTTCGTTCCTTGCAATGAAATAGGCCGTTATCCCCATTTTCTTCTTGGCTGTTAGTTGGAAGCCACTCTCAGGAATTAGAGGCCATTCCCATTTGTTTCTAGGTGGCCCCTTTCCTCTTCAAAGCCAGCAAAGTAGAATCTCTCTCACATCAAGTTGCCCCTCACACTTTGAATCTCTTTCTTCAGGAAAAGCTCAGCCCCTTTTTAAAGGTAGACAGGCAATATATAAGTAAACAAATACATATACACCAGAAAGTGATAAATGCTAAAAATAAATAAAATAAAATAAAAAGTTTATGCTTGCATTTCCCTCTGTCTAGAATATTCTTCTGCTAGAATATCTGGCAGGGCTCACATACATTAGATTTGGGTTCAAATTTCACTTTCTCAAATAGACCCTCTATGACTATCTAAAATTGTCTTCCTCCTCCCCTCCAAGTCTCTTTCTCACTCCTCACATTTTTTTCTTCATTATGTTTACTTTTCTGAAATTATTTTTTCATTTATTTTCCATTTTTTTGGCTTTTCACAATGAGATTGTTGAATTCAGGGATCACTGTATCTCTATCACCTTATCATTGTCTAATTATTAGGTCCTAAAGTTTAATGGGCATTCAATTTTTAGAAAGAAAAAAAGGGAAATTAGAAGGAAATACAGAAATTGGCATTATCTGTGGAGTGGGCCAAATATATTTATAATTTACTTTAGAATAAAAAGCCAGAGAGATAAACCTAGTGCTAGAGCAGAACCTTGATAAAATGGGACATAGACAAATTTGATTTCAGTTGTTCTGTTGAAAGGTACATAACTGGACTGAGAAACCTGAATGATGCCATAGTTGAGCAGCATGTTTTCAGGTAATTGGAGATGTACAATTTTGAAAAGAGAACGGAGAGGCATAAAGAGTAATGCGGTTTTGTCTGGACCCTCACTCCCCACTAGACAGGAAAAAGTTCTAATTAAGTAAAAATATCACACATTGCAAGAGATGACGTAATATATATAAAGACACTATATGCCAATTTTAAAAATCCTGCAGATGTTTCTTAGAATGGAAGACAAACCCTAATGTTATTGTGTCCCACTCATCCTTGTTTTCCAAGAAAGGTGGAAGGGGAGTCAATGGAAAGAGAATTAGATGAACGGTTCTTAGACGTGTGTGACCAGCTCTTTGACCTTGACCGAGTCACCTACATTCCTAACTTCACCCAGAAGGTGAAGGGGGCAAACTGGATGACATACCGTAATGTTATTTATAGATCCAAAAGTCACATGATTCTACTAAACCTGTGGCAGTGCCTGGCATGTACTATACGCTCAAAATGATCTGTCAAACGTATAACGTCTTAAAATTGAATCCCAGGCTGGACATCTGGAGCTACCTATTATTAATCTTTGGTTATTTATAAAATTGGGAGGCGGGGGGGTTCCATTTCTCGCAACAAAACTCGAGAATCCGGATAGGCAGCCCCATCATTTCAGAGTCCCCGGAATCCTCAGTGCTTGGCTGGGGAGCCAGCGGTGCAGCGTCACTTGACTGTTTCGGTCCCACCAACGTCTGCGGAATCCGTATCGCAACATCGCCACCCACTGCAGCCACCTGCAGCCCAGCGCGCCCCGCGGCCACACCCAGACCGGAAGTCAGGACGCCCCGGGGGCTGACGGGAAGGCGCGGCCAGCCGCAAGCTCCGCAGGCCCGCCCCTCCGGTGACGTCATCGCCCGCCCCTTGACCCCCGCGGTGCCGCCCCCTTCCCTGCCTGCCTGTAGCCCGCGGCGCGGCGTTTCTCCGGAGGCGATGGAGGGATCCGAGCCTGTGGCCGCACCTCGCGGGGAACAGGCGTCCTGCTCTTCCTGGGGTGCCGCCAGGTGAGAGCACCCGTGTGGGCGCAGAAAGGCGAGGGGTGGCGGGCAGGACCCAGCGCCGGCTCTCTGCTTCTCCCCATCAGGCGGGCAGGGAGCGCTCTAGAGGCCGCGGGGCCGGGGCAGGACCGGCCTGGGAGGCGCGGGGGGACCCCCCGGGGTGGGTGTGGCGGCCCCGGCTCGGGCCTTCGAGGCTCCCGGCTTCGCCGAGGAGAAAGTCCACTCTCCCCCTTTCAACGTTTCCTCAGTTCCGGTCGGGGTCTGCCATCCTCCTTCCTCGCAGTCCCCGGGCGGGAAGGTGGCGGAGGGCGGCTCCGGCCGGGAGTCCTGGCCCGGTCCGCTCCCCAGACCTGTTGCCTAACAACACATGCTGCCCTCCCGTCGGTAAAATCAAAACTAGGAGCTCCCCTGGGCGTCATCCTCCACCGCGAGCCTCCTTTTAAAACGATCACCTGAGGGAACTTGGTCATCATGAGTCAGTGACTGGACACCCCGAGGACTTCTGTGGACTACAGTTAAAAAAAAAAAATCAGGGAAAAGCCCGTGTAGTTCCTGCTTCAATGATCTCAGTTAATAAAGCGGAGTTTTGCGTCCCGCCACCGCCGGGCACAATCTGCCCACGGTAGACGTGGTGGACGTGAACCCTTGGCCTTTTCCCGAGCTTCAGGCCGAGGGATGCTTCTGACACCAGGGTATTGCCCGGCTTTGCCCGCACTGCCAGAGGCACTCGGGGGACATTGTGCAACGCTAACAGAAACTCCCCCCTTTTAAAGCATCTTTGATGGCCATATCGATCTTACTACAAAAGTGACTTGTGAACCATCCCAGCAAGGCAGGGCTTTCTGAACACTGCCTAAGTGACAGGGCTGATTAGACTGTAGGGCTTCTCACTTTCGCTAGAGAAAGTGTCCTAAGGATGAGAAAACTGTGTAATAGGACATTTTATGTTCATATTTTGTTGCAAGGCCAAAACAGGTTATTACAGTGGATGTGTAAAGAGCACAGCTATTTTCTGGCTTGCTTTCGTAATTGCAATCAGGAATATTTCTCATAGTTATCCATTTAATTAAGTAGAAGCTGATAGCATTTAATGGTACCAAGCAATGTTTGGTAAGATTAACTATATTTACAAACTAGAGGCCTGCAGTGGGGGTCCCTCAGCCTGGCCTGTGGCCTCTCACAATCCGGGACCCCACCCGGCAGGGGAAGGACCACGGGGAGGGCTCCAGGGCGTGTCCTGTCTTGCTCAGTCCCCATCTTCCGGACCCCAGCAGCAAGCTAACCTACCGGTGGAGCGTCTGCCCCTTGTTGGTCAGTGCACATCATAGCAACTGGTCAAATGGTTGGACACTTAACATATTAGGCTTTTATATATATACTAGGGGCACCTTGAAAGGAATGGTGGGCCATGAGGCTGCTGTGGGCACAGGGGCAGGTCTTGGCCCATCCTCCACGCCCCCGCTCAGCCCCTCCCACTGTGGCCCCCAGTTCCCTGTCTGCCAGCAGCCCCACTCCCATGCGCTGACGGTACCGGCCCCCCTCTCACCTGCTGACTGAGTGGAGTGATTGGGGCCGGTGCCAACAGCAGGTGCGATTGGGGCCGGGGCCATCAATGGGTGTGAGCAGCAGCTGATGCCCTGATTGCTCCTCATGAGCAGAGGGAGGTAGAGAAGCCCTCAGGGGTGATCGGGACGGTATCAGGCGCCAGCAGTGGGTATGAGAGGCAGCTCTGGCACCGGCAGCGGGTGAGAGTGGAGCCATTGCCGGCAGCAGTTGAGAGAGGCAGCTTCCAGCCCTGAGCAGGGGGAAGTGGAGCAGGGGGAGGTAGAGAAGCGTGCACCCCTGGTGGTCAGCGCACATCATAGTGACTGGTTGTTCAGTTGTTCCACTGTTTGGTCTATTTGCATATTAGCCTTTTATTATATAGGATATGTAGATAGATCCTTTGACTTATATATCAATACCAGGCCTTAAAAAAAATGAGTTCTAAAACTGAACTTTCTTGCTACCACATTGTTTTTAGAATCCTGTATTTGATCACTAAAGCTTCCCAGAATATGGAATGGATTATACTTTTATTAAGATGATACTGATCTTAGCTGTCACAGTGGCTCAAGCCCAAATGCCTCAGGCTGGTTCCCTCTGCCAGGGAACCATCTCTATTCCCAGTGCTTATCCTATTATCATTTTCTTTGCATGCCATGCTTTAAAAAAATTGGGAGGAGCTATGGTAAATGATACATTACCATAAGTATGTCTTGTCACACTGGTATGTTTAACTTTTAAAATTTACTCAACAGATATTTTTGAGTGCTCTCTTTATTCCTACTCCGTAAGAGGTAATAGGCAGTATAGCCTGGTGCCCAAGAGCTAGACTGCTTAGGTTCAGCTTCTGGCTCTGCCATTTGCCTGCTATAACTTTAGGAAAGTTATTTAAGTCATCCTTAGTTTTGTGGTGTTTTGTTTTATTCCCTCTGTTCAATGAAGATGATAATAGTGCCTATTTCATAAAGTTGTTGATAGGATTAACTGAGTTAGTACAGCTAAAGCGTTTAAAAGGGTGTGGACACAGTGTTAACTATCATTAAATGCCAGCTCTTTTAGGTATTTGGAATGCAGTAGTGACTTCTTAATGGATCATACATTCCATAGAGGAAAGCAGACAATAAACAGTTAATGATAAGTGATTTGAAGAAAATATAGCAGGTTAGTGAAGTACGGAGTGACCTAAGGAGAAGGGGAGCCATTTCATTGATAGGGTGATCAGGAATGGTCTGCATAATATTTGTGAGGAAGTATTCAGAAACAATATAGCCAGTGTAAAAATTAAAGTGATAGCAGGCTTGGCTTTTTGAGGAACAGCAAGTAGGCCAGCGAGGCTGAAGATAGTGAGCAAGAGGGAGAGTTGTGGGAGTTGAGATTGGAGAACTAATTGGGAGACCTTCGAAGTACTTCAGATAAAATATGATGGTCGTTTGGCCTGAGATTATACAGATTGAAATAGTGAGAAGTGATCAGATTTGAGATATCCTTTGAAGGAAGAGCTTAACCAATGAAGAAAATGAGGGACAAATGAAAAAGGTCCCTAGATTTTTTGGCCTGAGCAGGTAAATGGTAGGTAGTACCAGAAACTGAATTGGGACGCACTGGGGAAGAATAGATTAAACAGGGGGAATTGAATTCTGTTTGGGGCTTATTATATTTGTGATACTAATTGGACATCAGACTAGAGATATTGTTCTGGAAGATGTATAAAATCTAGAGGTCAGAGGAGAGATCAAACACAGAGAAAGAAGTTTAGATATCATCAGTATATGGTAAATTCCATGGATTGTATGCGATTATCTAGGGAAACTGTATATTAGAGAAGGTTTGTGGGACACTACAACAAAACTGCTAACATATAGATCCAAAAGAAATTATGCATCAGTGATAAAACAACCATGGGCTGTAATTTTGCAGTATACACAGAAAGAATATGCAATCGGTGAATTTAATTTTGGTGAATTTAATTTTGACCTATTTTTTAAATCCAAGTAAAGTGGTAGATAATAAAATATATATCTGATTTGTAAAAGCTCCTTTAGTATCTGGTGAATCTGATACCATGTATAATTGAATGTTAATTACAGGATGTGAATATTGAATAATCGTGCTTGCCCTTATAGATTTTGTTTGTTTTTTTCAGTACAAATACACATTTGCCCATGATGTCAACAGAATCTGTGGAGATTGATGATGCATTATACAGGTAAGAACCTTATGTAAACTGAAACTTTTTTCCCCATTCTTTGTTCTCAACTAATGAAGTAGTCTCCTTGAGGTTACCATTAGGCCTATGCCGAGTTTTGTAAATATATCTTAAAATTAGATTTTCTGCAACTTCTTTTTTTAATTATATGTATTCTGAAAGCTAGAATAATATTTAAATCTCAGTTGCTTTAGGGCAAGCATGTCAAACTCGCGGTCCACAACGAATATTTTTGTGGCCCAGCCAACATAACGGTATATAAGAAATGTTTTAATAAAAATTTCATAACTTAATTTTTACAATATCCTGTTATACATAATTATTAATAACAAACTACAACGTTCGCTAATGACTGATTACTATAATCATGTTGCATTCATTTCCCTTATGAGCCTTTTACACACAGGCGCACCATTTCTTTCCACTAATACTAGCAGTGAATATTTTAGCAGCCGATTGCCACGTCATCAGTCTTGTAATGATTTGTTTGGTATGTGCAATAGGAAATTTTTCGCTTTCGGAGAACAAGAAAAATAGGTTTATTTGCATTACACTTATTGTGTAGTTATTCAGTGTCTGGTAAGTTAGTGTGCAAGAAAAATATTAACTTCTATTAAAATATTCTATTATTTTATGTTAACGATTACTCATTTATTTCAGCCTTTTGTATTCAACATGTCTTTATCGAAATAAACCTTTATTTCTATGAAAATTAAAATGTTTTTTTGCGGCCCACATAAACTTAAACCTTTATGTGGCCTGTGTTAGCCTTTGAGTTTGACAAGCTTGCTTTAGACGATCTGACTAAGAATGATCCTGCGATCCACCACAAAATATACCTCTTGTTTTTGGACAGGAATATATATTTATGTTCTTGGTAGTACAGGAGTCTCATGAAAAATAATCCATTCCACTTTATTTACTTATACAGTAGCATCTAAAGAATATTTATGTCAGTATAATCTCATTAATAACTTTGCACTCTATAAATAATGGAGAACTATTATGTGATTGAAGAGCTGTGATTTTAATGAAATTTAGTGAGACTTTTTTTACCATACTTTTTTAGGAAATCAAAATAGTTTTTTCAAAATTAAAGTTAAATTAAAAACACATTTGTTGCTTATTATTCCTAAGAAAGTTTTTAGTACTTCAAGTTATTTGTATATAAGGTAGTATCTGTTTTAAAACTTTTAGGTTTCCTCTCCTGTAATCACGAAAAATAGATTTTATGTAGATACAATTTGGAAAGATAAGCTCATTGTGTATTTTGAATTCCTCTATGTATTTTTAATGTGGGATACAGTGTCATTTTTGAGCACTTTAGAAGGAGCAGATATGTTGACTTCAAATCCACTTGGAAAAAGTGGATGAAAGACTAACTTGATTTTGCTTATGTGAGAATTATTTTACCATATGTTCCCCCGATTATCAGTATACTTCAGAAGTCACCTTGGGTTTGTACTCTTAATCTATAATTATGTTGTTCTTAATGTCCTTTTGATCATATTCTTGGGATAACAAATGGCAGCTCTTTGAATTTTTTTGCTAATTTTATTCATTATTTTGTTAAAATCCCTGTGAAACTTTTATATCCCTCCAACCCAGTAATTGCTAACTAATGAACATAATTTTCAGTTACCCAGAGATTAAATTTTTTATTTGCAATGCTATCTAAGTAGGTTGCAGTTTGCTTGACTGAAAGTTTTAGAATATAGCCGTTTAGGTATGGCATATAGTAGTAGTACATATATAATCAGGTATTGCTGGGTCATAAGGTAATTTTATTATTATTTTTTTTAGGAACATCATATTGTTTTCTGTTACTTTTAGACTAAAACATTCCCACCACCTGTGTACAAGGATTCAGATTTTTCCGCATCCTTACCAACACTTATTATTTTCTGGGATTTTGTTTTTGTCTTTTTGTTTTGTTTTATAATGGCCATCCTAACAGATATAAGGTGATATTGTGGTTTTGCATGTCTCTGACTATTAGTGATGTTGAGCATCTTTTCATAACACACATAACATTTGTGTTGTCTTTGGAGAAATGTCTCTTTTAGTCCTTGCTCATTTTTAAATCAGATTATATGGTTGTTGTTGTTGTTTTTTTTTTAACTATAGAATTATAGTTCCGTATATATTTTTGGTATTAACCCCTTATCAGGTATATGATTTGCAAATATTTTCTCCCATTCTGTAGTTCCTTTTCACTTTGTTGTTGTTTTTGTTACACAGAAACTTTTTAGTTTGAAGTAGTCCCACTTGTCTGCTTTTGCTTTTATGGCCTGTGCTTTTGGGGTCATATCTAGGAAATCTTTGTCAAAACCAATGTTTAGAAGCTCTTCCTCTGTTTTCTTCTAGGGGTTTTAGTTTCATGTGTTATTCCTAAGTCCTTAACCCATTTTGACTCCATCAAAAAATTATTAGACCTAATAAATGGATTTGACAATGTAGCAGGATACAAAATTAACGCCAAGAAATCTATGGCATTTTTATACACCAATAGTGAACTTACAGAAAGAGAAATTTTTTTTTAAAAATCCCATTTACCATCACACCAAAAAAAATAAGATACCTAGGAATAAACTTAACTAAGGAGGTAAAAGACCTGTACTCGGAAAACTACAGGACACTGAAAAAAGAGATAGAGGAAGACATAAACAGATGGAAGAACATACCATGTTCTTGGATTGGTAGAATCAGCATCATTAAAATGTCCATACTACCCAAAGCAATCTATAGATTCAATGCACTCCCCATTAAAATACTAACAGCATATTTCACAGATCTAGAAAGAACTCTCCAGAAATTCATCTGGAATAAAAAAGAACCCCGAACAGCTGCAGCGATCCTGAGGAAGAAGAACCAAGTAGGAGGGATCTCAATGCCAGATATCAAGATGTATTACAAAGCCACTGTTCTCAAAACTGCCTGGGACTGGCACAAGAACAGACATATAGACCAATGGAATAGAATAGAGAACCCAGAAATCAACCCAAACCACTCTGCTCAATATTTGACAAAGGAGACAAGAACATACAATGGAGTCAAGACAGTCTCTTCAATAAATGGTGTTAGGCAAATTGGACAGATACACGCAAAAAAAATGAAACTAGGCCACCAACTTACACCATACACAAAGCTCAAAATGGATAAAGGACTTAAACATAAGATGGGAAACCATACAAATATTAGAGGAGTCCATAGGCAGCAAAATCTCAGACATGTGCTGAAGCAATATCTTCACCGATACAGCTCCTAGGACAATGGAAACTAAAGAGAAAATAAACAAGTGAGACTACATCAAAATAAAAAGCTTCTGCACAGCAAAAGAACCATCAAGAAAACAACAAGAAAGCCCACTGCATGGGGGAACATATTTGCCAATGTTATCACTGGTAAGGGTTTAATCTCCAACATTTACAGGGAACTCATACAACTTAACAAAAGGAAGATAAACAACCCAATCAAAAAATGGGCAACGGACCTAAATAGATACTTTTTGAAAGAGGACATAAAGCAGGCCAAGAGACATGAAAACATGCTCAAAGTCACTAATTATCCGAGAGATGCAAATCAAAACGACCATCTCACACCTGTCAGAATTGCTATCATCAACAAATGACAAGTGCTGGCGAGGATGCTGAGAAAAAGGAACCCTCGTGCACTGCTGGTGGGAAAGCAGATTGGTGCAGCCACTGTAGAGAACAGTATGGAGTTTCCTCAAAAAATTAAAAATGGAACTTCCATTTGACCAAGTAATCCTACTTCTAGGAATATATCCCAAAAAACCAGAAACACCAATCAGAAAGGATATATGCACCCCTATGTTCATAGCAGCACAATTTATCATAGCTAAGATTTAGAAGCAGCCTAAGTGCCCATCAGCAGATGAGTGTATTAAAAAACTGTGGTACATCTACACAATGGAATACTACGCTGCAGTAAAAAAAAAAAAAGGAGGAATTCTTACCATTTGCAACAGCATAGATGGAACTGGAGAGCATTATGCTAAGTGAAATAAGCCAGTCAGAGAAAGATAAATATCACATGATCTCACTCATTTGTGGAATATAATGAACAACATAAACTGATGAACAAAAACAGATCCAGAGACAGAGAAGCATTGATCAGACTGTCAAACCTCAGGGAAGGTAGGGGAGGGTGGGTGTAAAGGGGAGAGATCAACCAGAGGACTTGTATGCATGCATATAAGCCTAACCAACGGACACAAACAACAGGGGGTGAGGGCATGAGTGGGAGGGTTGCGGGGTGTTGGGGGGATAAGTACACATATGTAATATCTTAAGAAATAAAAATTTAAAAAACTAAAAAAAAAAAGCATCTTAGTCTAAAATTTTTATCTAAAATTATTAATATAAATTTACATTATTGAGTGCTAGTTTTTGGCATAAAGTAGCACTCAACACCATTTGGATCCCTTTTTCTTCCTCTTCCTATTCCCAAGCTTAATTAAATGCTTATTACACCCACTCAGTAACCTAAGATAGGAATATGGTGTCATCTTAGATTTTTTTCCCTATTTGTTATCCTCCAAATTCAATTAATTTTTAAAATGCTTCCAGTTCATTTTCTGAACAAATCTTAATTCCATCTCTTTCATTTCCTTTCCCTAAATTTGGCATCTCTCAATGATCTGTTATTCTTTTATGTGATCTCTTTAGAGCTACTCTTGCCTCTAATCTACCTTTCATACTTTATTTAGCAATTAATTCAGAAAATGTAAACACTATGCAAATGATCCAAAACGAGTCTCTGGGCGGGATCTAGTTGCCAGGTTGTTTGCAAACAACTTTTAAAGGATATATAATTTCAATGACTTAATTTATTATTTTTCATTGTGTTTTACATATAGTCGACAGAGGTATGTTCTTGGAGACACAGCAATGCAGAAGATGGCCAAGTCCCATATTTTCTTAAGTGGTATGGGTGGTCTTGGTTTGGAAATCGGTAAGCAGTAGTTTTTATTTATAATTTTACATGACACTTTTGAGCGTGATTTCAAGATTTAACACCTTCCCCATGTATTATTTCTCTAAAGAAAATTAAATTCAAAACCTTAATCAGGTTTAATTATTTTGGAAAGACTACTTCGCAGTACTGTTATATTCTTCCAGAAAGAACCAGTAATGACTCTCTTGATTCTCTTTGTGATGTTAATTGCCATTAGTGGTTATTCACTGTATTCGTTAATATATTATGGTAGGCCACATATACATATATTTATAATAGTATATTTGGAAGAATACATTAAAATTTTAAGAGTAATTATCTCAGTGTGATAGGATTATGGAAAATTTTATTTTATTTTTTATTTTTGTTAATCTGTATCTTCTTCGGGACATGTATTTCTTAAGTAGTAAAAAAGTTAAAATTATTTAGTCAGAGATATGATGACGCTCCATGAAGACATATCTGTTATACATTCCTACAATTGAGCTATTCTTTTTCCTTTTTCTTTATAGCAAAGAATCTTGTTCTTGCAGGAATTAAGGTAAGTAAATGTTGTTGGTAAAAAGAATTATTTGTTATGAACTCTTTTTTTTATTTCTCTTTTGCTTCTCAGAAGTAATATTATTTACACTTTGAGTTAATTATTGCTTTTTTATTTAGTAGCAAAATTGTTCTAATTCTTCAGTCTTTTTTAAAAAACTTATAGAAAATTTAAAAATTTGAAAAAAAAAAGTTTTGACAAACCCCATGTACCCATCATGCAGCTACAATTATCAGCTCATAGACAAATTTTAATTTGTTTTCATGTATCTCTTCCCCATTCCCCACTGCCTACCCCAACCACCAAATTATTTTTGTGTAAGTTTCAGACATTCTATTATACAGTTCTTAAATATTTTAGTATATAGTTCTAAAAGATAAGGGTCCCTTTGGAAAATATAACTACAATACCATTTTCACACCTAAAAAATGCTTCTTAATTTCACTGGATTAGTTATCTGTTGCTGCAAAATAAATTACCCCACAACTTAGCAACTTAAACAAGAGCACCTATCTCAGTTTCTGTGACTCAGGAATCAGACACAACTTAGTTGGTTCCTCTGTTTGAGGGTTTCTAACAAGGCTCCAGTCAAGATTTTGGCAGGGTCTGCAGTCATCTAGGGTAAGGATCTGCTTCCCAAGGTGGCTCAGGTAGTTATTGAAAGGATTCAGTGGCAAAGTTGTGCCACTTCACATTCTCACCTCAGCTCCTTTCTGGCTGTTAATCAATTCCTTGCCATGTGGCCCTCTCCATAGGGCAGTTTGCTTCATCAGAGTAAGCTAGCAAGAAGAAAAGAAAGGGAATGTTCTAGCACCGTGTTCGGCAAACTGCAGCTCACGAGCCACATGCGGCTCTTTGGCCCCTTGAGTGTGGCTCTTCCTAAGCCTTAGGAGTACCCTAATTAAGTTAATAACAATGTACCTACCTATATAGTTTAAGTTTAAAAAATTTGGCTCTTAAAAGAAATTTCAATCGTACTGTTGATATTTGGCTCTGTTGACTAATGGGTTTGCCGACCACTGTTCTAGCAGACCAGTCTTTAGTAATCTAATCTCAGAAGTGACATTCGATCCCCTCTGCTGTATTCCTCAAAAGCAAGTCACTAGGTCTTGCTTACACTCAAGGGGAGGGAATTACATAAAGGCCTAAATACCAGGAAATGAGAATTATTGGGGTCATCTTAAAAGCCTACCACAATCATCAAATATCTAGTTCAGGGGTGGGCAAACTTTTTGACTCGAGGGCCACAATGGGTTCTTAAACTGGACCGGAGGGCCGGAACAAAAGCATGAATGGAGTGTTTGTGTGAACTAATATAAATTCAAAGTAAACATCATTACATAAAAGGGTACGGTCTTTTTTTTTTTTTTTTTTTTAGTTTTATTCATTTCAAACGGGCCGGATTCGGCCCGCGGGCCATAGTTTGCCCACGGCTGACTAGTTAAAGTTCAAATTTTCCCAATTATCTTCTGAGATATTTTTTCAAAAATTTTTGTTCTAATCAAGATCCAAGTAAAGTCCATACATTAAACTTAGTTTATTTTAATCTATAGATTTCCCTTCTCTGTTCCCCCCACCCCTTGCAATTTGTTAAAAAAACCAGATTATTTATCACATATACCTCTACTTCTGTATTTCCTGTAAACTGGTAGTTATATTCAGACAGTCAGATTCATATTTGATTCTTGTGGCGCCACTACTTCACAGGTGATATTTTGTTCTCCCCTGGGGAGGAAATAATATTCTGTTGTCTCTCTCTTTGTGGTTATTACTACCTATTAATGATTATTGCCTCGATTCATTATTTTATTAATGGCAGTGATATTCTAATTCTGTCATTCTTTTTATTTATTAGCTGGAATAATATTTAGAAAGAAAATTTGTCATTCATCACATATTTGGTTCTACTAAAGTGGTACTATATGAAGAGCAGAAGAAATATTTGATATTTTCCCACTTTATTTACCAGTTTTCAAATCAGTGGTTTTTCTATCATTCCCCAGCAGTAGCCAGTGAACATGTGTGTGTGTGTGTGTGTGTATGTGTGTGTGTGTGTGTGTGAATATGATGACAAACTCAGATTTGATAGGTTTTGATCTGTTATAGTAGCTGTTTTCATTGATGCTCATATTGTTTTACCTTTCCTTGTTCAGATCTTCTTCAAGTTCTTGAGTCCTCTTGGTACACCCCAGTAGTCTTTGATTGCTACTGATTGTAAAATTTTTTCAGCAAAACAATTCCAGTATTAATAACAATATGATTACTAATCAAAAGCAGTTAAGTAATTTTAAAAAGTTTTAAGATTTTTTTTTTGTAGTCACTTTAAGTCATTCCTTTGGGCAGTTATGCAACAAATTCAGTAGGTAGTTTTGTCCATTTATTTATTTTGCTTAAATTTTTAGGGATTGCTTTTTTTTATTTAACATAGTATTAATATTATGTGAGACTTAAAAAATTCAAAGTCAGTTTTATAAAACAAAGTATATTCAGGTAAGCCTAGCTTCTTTGTACCCTATACCCTCCTTTCCTAATTAGCTCACCCCCTTTTTTCATCTGTTTTTAAATATAAACAAAACAGATAAATGTGAAAATTTTATGTGTTTGTACATATTTATTCCCACCTGCCTTTCTTAGATAAAGAGCCATACTTTCCTCCATCTTGCTTTTTATCATTTAATAGTATGTTCTGGGTTTATCCCATATTGGTAAATATATATATATATATATATACTAGAGGCCTGGTGCACAAAATTTGTGCAAGTGTAGGGTCCCTAGGCCTGGCCGGCGATCAGGGCCGATCAGGTTCCCCACCTCGTGGCCTCCCTGTCTCCTCCTTCCCTCACTCCCTCAGAGCCCCACTGCCACCACTGGTTGCCCGCCATGTTCCGTGCCACCCCCTGGTGGTCAGCGCATGTCATAGCGAGCGATTGAACTTCCTGTCTCCTGGTCGAACTCCCAGGGGACAATTTGCATATTAGCCTTTTATTATATAGGATGTATTCCTTTTTTTTTAAATAGCTGCATGGATATACATTTTGTCAATGTAGCATATATTATTATACCCACTTCTTCACTGATGGATGTTTTATTTCCAACCTTTTGCTATTATAAATAGTGCTGCAGTTAATACTCATATCCATGTCTTTTTGTATTTTTCCCACTGTGTCTTTGGTATAGATTTTTAAAGGTGGGATTACTATATCAAAGTATAAATGCACATGTCATTTTGCTAGAGATTGCAAAATTCTTTTCCATTGAGGTTGTGCAGCCTAACACTTCCACCACTGATGTATTGAAATGCCTGATTCACCTCATTCTCATCCATAGAGTATGTTGTCAAACTTTTGGACTTCATGCCATTCCAGAATGAGAAAAGATATTTCATTTTTGAGCAAGATTGAACATGCTTCAATATTTTACAGGGCCAAATGCATTTCTTTTCCAGTATAATTTGTTTTCATATGCCATGCCCTTTTTTAAAAAAATCCTCACCCGAGGGAGGGCTCTGGCCGGTTTGGCTCAGTTGGTTAGTACATCCTCCCATACACAGGAAGGTTGTGGATTGATTTTTTGGTCAGGGCACATGCCTTAGTTGAGGTTTCAACCTTCATCAGGGCGCTTACAGGAGATAACCGATGATGTATCTCTCACATCTCTCTCTTTCTCTCTCTCCCTCCCTAAAAAGTCAATAAAAAATAAAATAAATCCTCACCCGAGAATATGTTTTCATTGATTTTTAGAGAGAGAGAAACATCAATGTAAGAGAGAAACATCGATCAGTTGCCTCCTGTTCATGTTTCAACAAGGGATCGAACCCACAACCTTTTTGGTATACAGGACGATGCTCCTACAAACTGAGCTGTCACCTGACCAGAACCCATGCCTCCTTTTTTTAAATTAATTTCTTGTGGCCTGTAATACAAGTCACAAACATTTTTTTTATAGTTAGTCAAGTATCTTACTTTGTGGAACATTCGGAAATGCTTATTTATGTGAATTTTTCAATTTTTTATGTGATGCTTTATCTAAAATGCTGCTTTCCAAAAATTTAAATTCTCTTACTGTTGGAAATAGTTTTTTTCATTACTTTTTCTGGGTTTTCTGATATGTATAGTCATTTCATCTGTGAATAGATCTAATTTACGTCCTTTTTAATTTTTAAGCCTTACTTTCTGTTGCTTAATTACGCAGGATAATATTTTTAATATAATGTAAATAATATTGTAGATGGTGAACATCCTTGTCCTATTTTGAATTAACAGATATTTTCCTTTTTTTGAAGGCACTTACAATTCATGATGTAAAGAAATGCCACGCATGGGATCTAGGAACCAATTTCTTTCTCTGTGAAGATGATGTTGTTAATATGAGAAACAGGTGAAGATATTTTGATATATTATCATAGGAAATTTTTTTAAAATATATTTTTATTGATTCAAGAGGAAGAGAGAGGAGGGAAGGGATAGAAACATTAATGAGGAGAGAGAATCATTGGTTGTCTGCCTCCTGCACACTCCCTACTGGGGATCATCGAGCCTGCAACCCAGGCACGTGCCCTTGACCAGAATCAAACCCAGGACCCTTTAGTCTGCAGGCCGACACTCTATTCACTGAGCCAAACCAGCTAGGGCAGGACATTATTTTTATTCTTGCAATTACTTAGAATATTATCTGTATCCAGAACACTAGTTCAGTCATAGTTGTTTAACTCATCACCATAAAGTTATACTACCATTGATAAATAAGTATTTACATATATTTACTTAATTATATTTGTCAAATTTTTAAGATATTCACATTACTACCTAGGAATGTATTTCTTAAAGATTGTTAAAGGAAGTCTTTATTATTGCTGAATCATTAAAAGACTTAAGGAGTTTGGAGCTTGAAACTACAAGGGTACACTTTGAGATTGTGTCTTACTATGAAATGCAATAGTATGCTACATCTCAAGATTGTATAGTCATCTATAAATATGTCTCAGCTTTTTTTCTTCTATAGCTTATTAAATTTCTGTTGAAATTTTGTGACATTCAGATTCCTCTGATGTAAAAGTGTCCTTGAGAGATTGAGTATATTGAATGAAAGAATACTAAAGGTCATTTCTTTTTCTTTTTTTTTTTTTTTAAGGGCTGAAGCTGTTCTTCAACATATTGCAGAACTAAATCCATATGTTCATGTTACCTCATCTTCTCTTCCTTTAAATGAAACCACAGATCTCTCCTTCTTAGATAAATACCAGGTTGGTGCACCATTTAATATTGGAGGATATTGACAAATTTCAAGGCAAATCATTAAGTATTAATGTGAAATAACTAATCTAACCTCTTCTATCAAGCAGAAAAAAATTTTCAGGATAAAAGATTTCCTTTAGAAGAATATATTTCTAATGCTTCATTTTAGGCAAAGGGCCTATAAATTTCTGACAAAGCAATTACATTAGTCAGCTATCTTCACAGTGTTGTGCATAAAAATCTACCCAAAACGCAGTGGTTTATAGCAACATGTGTTTTTTTCTTTCTTATGTATTTGCATGTCAGTTGGAGTTCAGATATTCTAGATTGAACTTGAACTCCAGAGTCTGGGTTCTGCTCCATGTGCCTCTCTTCTGGGACCAGGGAGCTACCTAGGACATGGTCTCATGGCAATAGCAGAAATGCAAAGGGGCAGATCCAACCATCTAAGCATATGTCAAGCCTCTGTGTTACTTCCATTTAATAATACATTAGCCAAAGCAAGTCACACAGTCAAGCCCAAAGTAAAGGAATAGGAAAGTACACTCTTCTCTTCCTAAGGTCATGGGTTAAAGGTGATCTAATCCAGTTACAGAAATGTAAAACATGGGGATCTACTTCAGATAACCTTAAATAATAAAAATTCTAAACACTGTGGATGTTCTAAAAGTGACTAGATTCACCCTGGTTTTCCCTATGATCAGATTTTGGTGTTACCCATTGTCTAGGGGAAAAAAATACTCCTATGTTTCTCCTGTACTCTTCTTCAGGCACCATGTGACCATATATGTGTCAGTTTTCTCCCCACAAGAAGCAATTCTCTAACTCTGGCTGAGAATTTTGTAGCATTGATGAAACAAGTTAAGATTCAATATATACTCGGTTAGAATATTTTTTAAATATGTTTTTATTGATTTTAGAGAGAGAGGAAGGCGAGAGAGAGAAAATCATCAGTGATGAGAGAGAAACATCAGTCAGCTGCCTCCCACATGCCCCCTTCTGCGGATCGAGTCTGCAACCTGGGCATGTGCCGTGACTAGAATTAAACTGGTGTCCTCTTGGTACATGGGATGATGCTCAACCAATTAAGCCACACCAGACGGGATATACTTAGAATTGATTTTATCCTGTTTACAAGCTAAATCAATGTGTTACTATTTGATGAACACTGGCAAGAATACATGAGATTCTTGGGTTACAGACTTAAGAACTTTACTATTCAGAGCATGGTAAGAAGTATGAGTATTATATTTGCCTTGTTTCCTCTTGTCTTCCCCCAAATCCTAGTGAAGTGCAAGAGGGCACATGTAGTGGGTTCCTTTAGAAGAGAGGAACACTGAGCTTGGTCTTAATGTTTTACAGTAAGCAATAAACAAGTTTCCTTCTTTGTCCCAGAGGGAGACATTACCTCATTCCTCAAGTTGTATGTGACAAATACTATCCTGAGAAATGGCACAAGTAAAAAATGGTCAGAACCTTGCATTCATGGTATACCTAGTGAGACGTATAAAGTGAGAGTCCCATGGAGAAATAATCTCCTTGTAGAAAGTATGCCACTAAATTAATACCTGGATATTTGTAGTAAAACTAAGTAAGATAAGTCATGGAAACCAGCAACAAGGAAAGCTCTGGACTGAGTCCAGTTCTGCTAATGACTCTAAGAAAGTATTTGACCTTTATCAATTATGATAAAATCTGATTATAAAATCTTCTCTACTTATCTCACAGGGTAATGATAAAAAATAAAGCATTGAAAATTAAATTTGATATTTATTACAGAACTTTGTGGTTTCACTAATGAAACTATTAAAGCAGAAGTAGATATATTGTGAATCTGTTGAATCTCTGAAGTAAGAGAAAACTAAGCCAACTAATATATCTCTTTAAAAATGTCATTGTTAATCCTTTAGGCTAACTAAATACATTAAATTAGTATTCTGGTGACTAGGTTTGTATTTTCATAGCAGTAACAGACAAAACAAAAGCTCTAATCATTTGGAGTGCATAAATACCACAGGAAATTACAGTTTGCTTCTAATTGTGAAGTCTATGATGGTAATTGAATTTAATGTGAGTAGGTTTTCCCTTGTTTATGTTGTTTTTGCTTTTATTATTCCACTAGCGACCCGGTGCATGAAATTCGGGCACGATGTTTGTGTGTGTGTGTGTGTGTGTGTGTGTGTGTGTGTGTGTGGAGGGGGTGTCCCTCAGCCCAGCCTGCACCCTCTCCAATTAGGGACCCCTTAGGGGATGTCCGACTGCCGGTTTAGGCCCGATCCCTGTGGGCCTAAACCGGCAGTTGGACATCCCTCTCACAATCCTGGACCGCTGACTCCTAACCACTTGCCTGCCTGCCTATCTGATTGCCTTTAACCGCTTCTGCCTGCCTATCTGATTGCCTTTAACCGCTTCTGCCTGCCAGCCTGATCGCCCCCTAACCGCTCCCCTGCCGGTCGCCCACAACTACCCTCCCCTGCTGGCCTGATCGCCCACAACTACCCTCCCCTGCTAGCCTGATCGCCCACAACTACCCTCCCCTGCTGGCCTGATCGCCCTCAACTGCCCCCCTCTGCTGTGACCTGCCTCCTCCTCTGGGACCCACCACCTCCGTGTGAGGCAGTGGAGACACCGAGACTGGCCTCTTCGTGCTGCGCAGAGCCACGAGACCCCCAGGCCTCACTGCGTGAAGCGGCCTCCAGGCCCCACCTCCCCTGTGTGTGTGGCCATCTTATGATGACGTGAGAGCGTGACACCACCTAGGCTATTATTAGCATAGATACCTCTGAGGATATTAACTTTTGGTTGGAATCCTATTGTATTTTGAGTATAAAATTGAAATGCTTCTGATTTAGAAGTTGTACATTACCAAAATAATTGTGTATTCTTTAGTTTTTAGTCTTTATTTTTTTTTCTCAACAGTGTGTAGTATTGACTGAGGTCAGACTTCCATTGCAGAAGAAAATCAATGAGTTTTGCCGTTCTCAGTGCCCTCCAATTAAGGTAATAATATCACTTAATAATGACAGGCAGTTAACCAAAGGAAGGACACTTGCACTATTAAAATTTTTAGCTTTTCATTGGATTATATAAAAGCTCTTTTTTTTTTTTTTTTAAATATATTTTAATATTTTTCTCTTTAAATTTGGTATCATATTTATTTCATATTTTTAAAACTAAGATCTGAATTTGGTTTATAGACAGATTACCAAATCTCCTACTGGGGATGTGCCCGCAACCAACGTACGTGCCCTTGACCGGAATCGAACCCGGGACCTTTCAGTCCGCAGCCGACGGGATGATAAATATTGAATTCGTCATCTAACTTTAGTATGGTATGGTGATGATACTTTGGTTCTTTTAACAAATTCACTAAACATATACAGTTCTAGACACTAGGAATACATTAGTGAATAGGACATACAAATTTTTCTACTTATGAAAATAAACAAATAAGTCCTTCAGGTCCTATGAAGAAAAGAGCTAGGTAAAGAATAGAGTATAACATCCTCATGATGTTAGGATGGGGGCCAGTGCTGGTTCTCTTAGACCAGTGGTTCTCAACCAGAATTCTGGCCCTTTAAATACAGTTCCTCATGTTGTGACCCAACCATAAAATTATTTTCGTTGCTACTTCATAACTGTAATGTTGCTACTGTTATGAATCGTAATGTAAATATCTGATATGCAGGATGGTCTTAGGCAACCCCTGTGAAAGGGTCGTTTGACCACCAAAGGGGTCGCGACCCACAGGTTGAGAACCACTGTCTTAGACTGAATGTCAGGGAACATCTTCTCTGAGATGATATTTGAATAGAGCCCTGAATGATGAGAAAGAGCCAGCTAAGTACACTTCTGAGGAAGAGCATTCAAAGCAATGAGAAGTGCAAGTATAAAGACTTGCGAGTATAAAACTTAATTGGTATGTTTGAAAAGCAGAAGGAAGCAAGCAGGATCAGAATGGGAGTTTGGTTAAAGAGAGAGCAGTAGGAGTAAAAGATGCTGGAGGATTAGGTTGGAGAAGTAGTTAGAAGACCATTTTCTTATAGATCAGAGTTAAGAATGTCTGAGTTTTAAGACTAAGTTTTGATTTAATTTACATTTTTAAAAGATCATTCTGATCGTGCTGAGTGGAGAGAAGACTCTAGCAGTAGTTTTTAAAAGTGTGGTCCAAGGACACAGACCCTTTCATAAAATTTCATATTACTAAAATGTTATTTGCATTTTTCACTCTGGTTCTCTGATGTGGCACAGTCTTTGATGTGTAGTGATACAATTGCTCTGACAGCTAATATAGTGTGTGTGTGTGTGTGTGTGTGTGTGTCCTTGGGTTTTAAATGTTTCTCAGTTTTAATATCTAACACATTGGATATCAGTAGGTATAACTGGCATAAATAAAAGCTCTTTGGGCCCTCAATAATTTTTAGGAACATGAAGGGGTCATGAAACCAAAAAGAGCACTATTGAATAATGAATAGCATAGAGCCAGGTAGGCCAGTTAGGGGCTAATGCAGTAATCCAGGTGAGAGATATTGGTGCCTTATTCAAGAGAGGAGCAAATATGGATTGTGAGTCATTGAACTTGTTTAAAAAAAAAAAGAAAAAGAAAAGGCTAGCAGAACTTGAGAGTTGGATCAATGTGAGTTGTGAAGGAAAGAATGATAAAGAATAACTCCTAGCTTTTGGTCCAGATTAATTAGGTAAGTAGTAGTGACACTGGGAATATTGGAAAGAGATTTAGATGAGAAAATGCAAAATTCTTTCTCTGCAATTGAATACATATTGCTACTTCCACCTCCTTAGTGAGACATTTGTTTCTTTGGAAAAAGCTATTCGTCCTGTTTTAAATGGCCACCAAGCCATCATTGTACTATATAAAATGGGTGTACTTTCAGATTGTGGTATTACATAGCATTTTTACACTTTGCAGAACATTTGTGCTATGGTTTATAATTTAAATTAAACAGATGAGTAAGATATGGAATGGTCAGTAAATATATAATAGGTCACATAAGTTTTACAAAATAATAACAGTAGTTTATAAACTTAAATCCTTGTTTATGTAGTTGATACATATATTCACATTTTAAAAGTTGTTTTGAAAAGGAAGAAATTGTCCTCAAGTCTGAGCTTTTAAACTTAAATATATAAAAGTTTTACTCAATGTTATATCTCATAAAAATGGCTATATGTACTATTTTGACAGTAAAGGTAGTACATGATCAAGTAAGAGAGAGTATCAATAACTCTAAAAATAACTGAACACGAAAACAGTTTCTGTACAGATTTGAAATAGTGGAGAGTGTAGTATAATAAAAATCACTTTAATGCATTTATGATTCCGTTGAAGAATCTCATTTTTACCTTTCATCAGTTCCTCAGCCCTTTTTCTGTTGACTCCACTCAGCTTTTAGCTCTGTTCTGTTTTCTATTAACTACTGCTTTTGGTGAATGGACACACCATTCTTTTCTAAAATGAAAAGTAAAAATTCACTGCGAGACCATGAAATCAAGATAATCTGCTTCTTACATACTGTACTTGACTTTAGGGCAAGGTAGGAATTTGTGTTATCTAAAAATCATAGAATGTATAATGATGATGTGCAGATGTTGCTTCTAATTTTATAACATTAGATATCAAGTCCCAAATACCAAAATCCTTGATTCCTGAACCAATTTACAGGAAAATAATTTATTCTATTCATGTTTTACTTTATATCCCAAACGATATACTTAATTGTAAGTGAAATTGTCATAAAAGAGCCTAAGATAGTTGAGCTGTTTGTTTTTTTTTATATATAAATAGATAAGCTTGAACTTTTTTTTATTATTTTACAGTTCATTAGTGCAGATATACATGGAATTTGGTCACAGTTGTTTTGTGATTTTGGTGATGAATTTGAAGTTTTAGATACAACAGGAGAAGAACCAAAAGAAATCCTCATTTCAAATATCACGCAAGTATGATTGTATATGTATATTGTATACATATATATAGGATTAATTTTTTAAGTTGATGTGAATATTATTTTTTAAAGGTGGTATTAGCAAAATATTGTAATATGCAATATTTTTTAGTTGTTTTACAAGATTTTAAGGTAATTCTTGAGAGATATTTTGTTAATTTCTTTATTGTATTATATTTAAAGCTAAATTTAAGTTAGACTATTAAAAGAGTACTCCTGCCTGGCCGATGTGACTCAGTGGTTGAGTATGGACCTATGAACCAGCAGGTCATGGTTCTCTTCCCAGTCAAGCCATATGCCTGGTTTGCAGACTCGGCTCAATCCCCAGTAGGGGGCATGCAGGAGGCAGCCGATCAATGATTCTCATCATTGATGTTTCTATCTCTCCCTCTCTGAAATCAATAATAATACATCTTTTTTAAAAAGAGTATTCCTGATTCCTTCTAACATTATGTAACAACTAGAGGCCCGATACACGAAAATTTGTGAAAGAGTAGGCCTTCCTTCCCCTGGCACCAGCTTTCCTTCGGCACCTGGGACCTGGGCTGCTTCCCTCCTCTGGCTGCCCGCAGGCACCTGGAACCCAGGCTGGCTTCCTTCCGGCCCTGGCTTCATCAGGAATAATGTCCAGAATGACGTCCAAAAGACGTCCGGTCTAATGAACATATTACCCTTCTATTATTATAGGTTGGTAGACCAATATTTGCTTATGTCATATATTTTCTTTTAATCTTCATTTGAGGATATGTTTTTATTGATTTTTAGAAAGAGAGGAAGGGAGAGAGACAAACAACGATGTGAGAGAGAAACATCACTCAGTTGCCTCCCATATGCACCCAACCAGGGATCAAACTCAAAACCTAGGTATATGCCCTGACCCAGAATCGAACCTGCAACCTTTTGGTGTACAGGATGACACTCTAACCAACTGAGCAACCTGGCCTGGGCACAAATGTCATAAATTTTAATTTTGTTCTATGTCATGTTCTTATGGGACATGAACTGTGATTCAGTGTTTGCTGAATTGTTCATTGTGTCAGATCATAGATGTAACTTTGATATGAGTCACCTGGCCCAACACAGTGACTCTAGAGAGATGCACACTTAAGTTATCATAGACAAAAGCTGTTATATTTCTAAAACATTTGGAGGAAGAAAAAAGTTTTAAGAATTAACTAATCTTCAAATCAAAAGGTATTTGATCAGCTTAATTTTTTTATTCCCTATAAAGGAAAAAATCATTATGATTCATTTTTACTCTTTCTTTTTAGCCTAAATCATTAACTTCATTTGCACTTTTTATAATCAGTTTACATTAAAAGCTCCAAAGAAGTCAACATAAGTGAATGATAATACATTATCTTTATGCTTTATTTTTTAACCCAATGTAATGTTGCCTTTTTTTTAAGAAAAATTTATTGAAAAATTCTGTGCATCTCTCTATTAGCAGAATGGTTTATTATTTAGCCTTTTATCTTCTATAGTTGTTTTTGGTTTGTCCCTGAGAATATCATATAGTTAGAATAAGCTCCAAGGGAGATTATGGATTCTTGTATTGCATTGGTCTTTTCTTTTATTGAATAAAGCAGGAAATATGAAGTTATCCATAAAGAATTAGAAAATATCATACATGTGCCCATTTAAATTATCTGCAAGAAATTGTTTCTCCTTAATAAATTCCATGAGATACTAGCAAACCCATATCACATTACATGTCTGTGATCATAATTTTTAGAATCTACACTATTATGAAAGAGAATGATAATTTCATTAGATTTCATATAGATTATTATCACTTTAGTCAAGTAGTGTACAGGATTATGTGCAATTAGAAACTGTCTGGGCCTTTCACCTGTCTCATCCATCCTCTTTGGTGAAATAAGCTAATTCATTTTTGTTTTTATCCTGAGAAGCTGGCTGGGCTACATGTATTTCTTTGCTTTAAATGTTGCAACTCTTACTGGAATCTCTGTTTCCCCCATGCATAAAAATTATATTTTAAGCATTTAAGATAAAATAAATTGATCATTATTTTGTTACACTTATTTAAAGAGAAGAATAGCTTGGAATTTGGGGGCGAGGGGTTGAGAATTTTATAATTACATGGTATTTTTTTGTGTGGGATTGGGAATTTGTACGAAAAAAGTAATACTTGAACTTGTTTGTTAGTAGATTACTCTTATTTTTAGGCTAATCCTGGCATTGTCACCTGCCTTGAAAATCATCCTCACAAACTTGAGACAGGACAATTTCTAACATTTCGAGAAATTAATGGAATGACAGGCTTAAATGGATCTACACAACAAATAACTGGTAAGTTGATGTGTTTTATTAATTCATTTATAATTACTCATTATTCTGCACATTTATAAGTCTTTATAAATTTAGCAAGAAAACCTACCCAGTTTTGGTGCTACAGTAGTACAGACAAGGTGTCTTGATTCAAATTTGTTGATTGGATTGACTTAGGAAGGTGGTGAAAAGATTATTGTATTCAGAGACAGAGGCATTCAAGGAACTGAAAGATGTGCTATGGCAGGGCTGGCAGTGGGAGTTGAGATAGCAAGAGTCCTAAGACATTTCAGAGGAAACTTTATATGTTATATATCTCATTAGGTGAACAGCATTTGCAACATATTTATTCACTTATCTATATAGATAGATAGATAGATATACTTAAATAGAGTTTAAAATGAGTACTATTTCAAGCCTCCTCCTTGCTCCAGAGGTAACTAAGTAGCTAAGTTTATGTTTATTCTGCTGGTCTTTTCTCTCTACTTAATCTGTGTATGACTTATGGGGAGAAAGAACTTACTGTTTATTTCATTTAATTTTTTTAATAAGGAAATTGTTCAAACACAATAAAGGTAAGATTTCACAGTGAAAACTTTCCTGCCTACCTGCGGTTCCCACTCAGTTCTCATCCATTCACTGGTTCTTAGTTTATTATGTGTCCTTCCTGGCTTTCCTTACATTTTTTTTACATACAGTGTATCATATTATACATCTACCCTTTGCCTTTTCACTAAACCAAATAGCTACATGATCTTTTCACATTAATAATTGCAGAACATTCTTTTTGTTTTTCCTTTAAGTTTTCTTTATGGCTGCATATTATTTCATATTACTTAATGAATTGTATCACAGTATAATTTAAATTTGCATTTTACACATTATGAATGAGATAAGTGTATTTTCTTAAGTTTTAGGACTATTAGTTCTTTAATGTGAATCATCTATCATTTGCCCTTTTTCCTGTTGAGTTGTTGATTATTTAACCATTCCTTGGAATTCCTAAAATATAAGGCATATCTGTCGGTGTTTTTTATATAAATTGCAATTTTTTTTCTAGTTTGGCATTTGACTTTGCTTATGATTTGATTTTACTATGTGTATATATCAAATTTAAAAAGTTTTCTTTTATGATTTTTATTTTATTAGAAAAGCCTTCCTCACTGCAAAGTTTTGAAGAAATTTTTCTCCCATTCTTCTGTCTTAATATATTTTTCTCATCTTCAACATTTAAAACATTCATCCATTTGGAATAGATATTTTGCCAGATGGCATTTTTCCCGAAAGTTTTATTGAATAATCTTATCGTTTCCTCACTGGTTTGAGGTGCCATTTCCTTAATTGTATCCCTTGTGAGCCTATTTCTGAGTTCTCTAATATATTGTTTGTTTGCCTGTCTATTCATGAGCCAGTAGCATGCTGTATTAATTGTTATTAATTATGTGTAATTAGTACCAACATTATTAGTTATTGAGGCTTTATAAAATATTTAAATATCTAATAAGCACCTGTCTTTAATTTTTTTCCCTTTGAGCTTTCTTGGCTATTTTTAAGTACTTAAATTCACATTGGAAAAATAGTTTGTCCAGCTCTCCACACTTCTTCCTACCTCTATACCCCCCCCACCCCCTCCCCAAAAAAAAGATTTATATTGGGATCTTCTTAATTTTGTAAATTATGGGAAATTAACATCTTGATAAACCTTCTAATTCAAATTTATATCAATAAATAATGGTTTTCTTTTTTTTCTTTTAGTGGTATCACCATTTTCTTTTAGCATTGGTGATACTACAGGACTGGAACCTTATTTACATGGAGGCATAGCTGTCCAAGTTAAGACTCCTAAAACATTTTACTTTGTAAGTATTTCTTTTTCTGCTTAAAAAAAAATATTTCTCTACAGAAGAAGAATGGCAGAAGAGAAAAAAAGTAATAAAATGAATAGTCAGTTAACCAAACATTTAATTTAAAGCCTGAACAGATTTTATTCTTTTAATTTGCACCCACTTTGAGGAAAATGGTATCAATCTAAGGAAATAAGCTGGTATCAACAAAACATGAACAGCTAGAATACCATATGCATATAATTGAGGTAAAAAATTACATTAAAGGAATTATACCTTTGTGAATCATCAGTCAATCATACATCTTACAATTACTTCCTAAAACAAAAGATGAAACAGTGTATATTTTATTATTCACTTACATTTTTAAAGTAAATGGAATATTTTTTAAATGTTTACATTTTTTAAATTTCAAGAAACAGTGTAAATGTTGGAAAAATAAAGTAATTCCTATCATATGGCATTGAAAAGGAAAATCTAAGTATCTGAATAGAGAAAATGCAAATGCTTACTTGTATCAAGGAACTCAGGAGTCTCTTGCCACTTAAATCTTTAGCCCACTTCTCAGTATAAGCTAATACATTCTGTTTTTTCTTACAAGTTCTCATGGTTTTAATGAGATTGCCTTTTCTTTTTCAGAATTTATTACTAACTATAGTCCTCTACGAGGCTTTGTTTAAGCCAAAATTAGAACAACGAACAGATTAAAATAACCACTGATAGTCAAATCTGCCCCTGCCTTACTTCCTCTTGCCCCTGTCCCTAATTTTTAAATTGATAATTTATGCTTCAAGTAAATTTCAGATTGTGTAGGTGGTTGGGGGAATTGTTTTTTGTTTGTTTGTTTGATGGTTATTTGGTGTTTTGGTCTTTGTAATTTTGAGTTTTCTAGTCTTGTCAGTCATAAAAAGTCTTGATAACTTGATAACAGAAAAATATGGTAGCTTTTCAGTTAAAACAATAAATTTTTTTTTTAATTACATACAGATGTTTTTGCCATTTCTTCCCAAATTTATTATGTGGGTCAGGTTGCCTGATTGCATTTAACATTTTTTTAAAAAATGTGGTAATAAGACAGGGGGTAACAGGAAAATTAGGAGCTATTTTATATTTCAGCTAAAACTTAGTAGCCCAGGCTTCTGGTCAAGATGGCATTGACAGTATTCCAGTGGGAAGTAGACTTTTAGTATCAAATCATTCTGAGTCCTATTTAATTTATTTGGACCTAGTAGCTCAATCAGTGTTGGCTCAGTGGATTAGTGAATAAGTTATTCTTAATACTACTTTAAAAAAAAAAACTTTAGTAGCCCAACGTTATTTCAGATTTTTTGGAAAGTTCCGTTACTTTTAGTACTCTGTGTATTTTGTCAAGTAATCACTCACTTGCAACAGAGTAATTGTTTTGTTTTGTTTCTATTAGGAGTCATTGGAGAAGCAGATAAAACACCCAAAGTGCCTTATTGCGGATTTTAGCAAACCTGAGGTAAATAAACACTTAGGAGGTTTTAAGAGAGGCGGCAGAATGGGGGATTGGGATTGGTAAGAGGTTATAAAGTTAAAATGGAGTAACCATGTATATATCTTTCTGTAAGATTTTCTTGATAAAGGTTGTTTCACATATATAAAGTTGACTTCCAGTGATTAAAAACAAATTTATATCATGGAAAAATGTTAAAATAATAGGAAAAAGTTTTATAATGATATGTTATCTTTGATAGTTAAAAGACAGTTTTTAGTAATTTATGCAAGGTAATCCTATTAAAAGATTTTCTGAACCATGTAGAGTTCATATAATAGCTCTTTTCTCAAAAAGCCTTGGAAGCATTTATTTTTTAAAAAATCAAAGGATATAATTTTGTAGCAGTGAATGTATTTGTGATAAGAAAAGAATTATATTGACAGATTCCAAATTTGTAAATGTTGATAAGGAAAAAAGAAGAAAGTGATCTTATACAAATATTTTGATGCATTTGTTTATTTGATATTACTCTAAGTTTCAAATAGATAACTTAGTAAAAACTGGTCATACCACCTGGGATTGAGACTTAAATCTATTGTTTACTAGTAATATTACTTTATTGCCTTGAAGTCAAGTCATTTGACTTCTCGAAGATTCAGCTCCCTCCTCTGTTAATAATAATATTGAGCTAATTAATTTATTATAATGATTAAATTAAATAATGTTTTAAAAGCGTTAGCACAGTGCCTGGCACATATTACATTGACCTCTTTTTAATGTTCTAATTAGGCACCTTTAGAGATTCACACAGCTATGCTTGCCTTGGACCAATTTCAGGAGAACTACGGTCGCAAGACAAATATTGGGTAACATTCTTTGTTTGAAATAACTTTTTCCTTTTTTTTTTGTTATAAAACAGTGTTTCAGTTTATGAAATATATTTGATGTTATAATTATAGTTAAATTCAAGTGTACTATTTAAAATGCATGCATGTGCATGAATTTAGTACCCAAACCAAAAATGATACAATGTGCAATTTGTATTTACTGTTGAAAAGGACACATTATTTTTATATAATTATTTAAAAGTAAATGGAAGCATGTGTAACATTGTTAGTTGGAAAAAAATGATATTTGTCCTTAAATGTTATGAACATTATTAGATGACACTTAAATAAATGTTCTAATATAATACTGACAAAAAACAGTATTTCAGAAATTATAGTTTAAAACATTTAAAAAGTAATTAAGCATCTTAAAATTGCAACACCAGTAGGTACCCCAAACTATATAAACATTTTTTATGACTTCCTGGTCTTCCTAGTGAGAGTAGAGAGATTAATTTATAAAATTGGAATTACATTAAATAAGACTTTTCCCATTTTTAATTCTTCAAAAGCTACAACTTTTTAAAATGAAAAATATGATATTAATTCATTTATGAAATCCATTACATCATTTTTCTCTTTCTAGCCTATTAAGTCAGAAGTATTGTTCTTAGGTGAGCATGAGTTTAAGTAATGTATTTGTGAGCCAGTGTTCAAGTCAGTAAAGCACTTGTGCTTCTACCTGTTAGTAAAATTCCACATTTTTCTACATATATCTTAGATTTGAATATGATCTATTGTTTATTGCATTTGAGAAAACTGAATTTGAGGTGCTTTGTTTTGAATCCTAGATGCAAAAATGATTTAGAAGAGCTATTGAAACTAGCAACATCTATAAGGGAAACCTTGGAAGAGAAGGTGTGTATTGAAAGTTACAGCTATCAAAGTGTAACATATAAATGTTCTGTATATTAATTTTCTCTTAACCTTCAAATCCAAGCTTTGCTACTTATTGATTCTGACAGGAGACAAGTTACTTGGCTGCATTCTGTTTTAATTTATAAATTTATAAAATGTTAACATGCCTCAGAGAGTTCTTGTGTATAATAGATAATTTAATCTTTTAAGGTACTTAGAACAGTATGTGGCATATAGTAATTCGAATTTGTCACTGCTCTCTATTTTTAGTATTACTATTTTCTCTTCTGATTTACTTGGTTTGTTAACTCAAAATATATGTAAACTACTATATAAACTCATTAGCTTTCCTATATATAAATTGTCTCTCTTATAAGTTATATATTCATATCTCTTAATTGCATTTTGCATATCATGTGTGGACATATCACCTGGAAAATGGGTTTTTTCATGTTACGGTGCCAGTGCCTGCTGGCCAGCAGTTTCATTGTAGCAGATATAAATGTAGCAATGTTTGTGCAGTTATTTGAAAATTATGTTGTTTATGTTGTTACTTTATAAAAATGAAGGAGAAATGAAAGTCTTAAGTAAGAATAATATCTCATATTTTATGTCATTAAAAGAAAGAAAAAAGTAAGTGTACTGAAAACAGTGAATCACTAGTCATAAATGAAAGCCCTTTTATTGCATGTAGAGTGGTTAGAAAAATGTCTGAGAGGTTAAGAACCTTATGATTTCACTCACGTAGAATATCGAACAAAAAAACGAATAAACAAAAACAGACTCTTAGATATACTTTTTATCTACCACTTAGAGCACAAACTGATAGCTAGCTCCTCATCATTTATATGGGTCATTTTATTTTCATTTATCTTTTTTCAAGGTTTTTCCATAGTTTTCATTAAAACTTTTTTTACAAATTCTGGTTCTTTCTAAATATTGACAGTCATCACAGAACTGTTATTTAACAAAACCTATAGATGTTAGATATTTCATTTAATTCTAAATGGTGTGTTTGTGTCACATAAAGAGTAAAAAAGCAAAAATGGCAGGTACTGATAAAGAGAAATATGTACTGCTTGGGAAACTAACATTCAACTGGGTCTTTCATTGTAAGATTAGAACTTTTTTAGGACTTAAAAACTGTTTTAATGTTTTCATTGATTTTTAGAGAGAGAGGAAAGGAGAGAGAAAGATAGAAACATCTTTGAAAAACAGCCATTCTGCTGCCTCCTGCACACCCCTTACTGGGGGTCAGGCCTGCAACCTGGTCATGTGACTGACTCAGATTCATATTGGTAACCTTTTGTTGCATGGGATGACACTTAATCCACTGAGCCACAGAGGCTGGGCAGGACTTTAAAACTATTTAGTTAGAGAAACTGGCTTTTTTTTAAGTTTAGCTATAAAAAATTCTCACATTAAGACATTGAAATTTTGAGTGTACTGTGGAATACTGTTAATACTATTGTCTTTCCTGGCTTATGTTTCAGCCTGAAGTTAATGCTGACGTTGTGCGTTGGCTCTCTTGGACTGCTCAAGGCTTTTTACCCCCACTTGCTGCAGCAGTAGGAGGTGTTGCCAGCCAAGAAGTATTGAAAGCTGTGACAGGAAAGTTTTCTCCTTTGTGCCAGTGGGTTAGTTCTGTATTTTAGTATTGTTTTATATTTAAGGTTGAATTATCCACCAATGAATGTCTGTTAAGAATTTTAGTATTAATATATTATAAAAGCAACCTTACAATATTTTTTGATGCATGAGAGAGATCTGATATGCTACCAAAACTTAATTCTATGATTGAAACTGATATGATCATATATTGAGGCTGTTGGATTATAACCCAGAGTTGTGTTCTAGGATGTATTTCCCTCATTTGTGACAGTTAGGGTATGAATTTTCTATCCTTATATTTAGTCTCCTGTATTATTAGGTTAGCATTCATGGACTCTCAGGACTCTTGAACTTGTTCTGAAATTATGACTTCCTAGCTCATTTCCTCGATAGTGTATGCAATTATAAGTGACATATAATATCCTGCAAGCTGGAAAATAAATGTAGAGTAGGTACTTATCAAAGAGTAATCAAAGATGTACATGAGGGGGTGCCATCCTATATAATAAAAGCCCAGCGACCAAAACAGCGGAACGACCAGAGACCAGAACCACCACGGCCCCTCACTGGGGCTGGCCCTGCCCCCCCGCAAGTGGTTAGGGGCCATCAAGCAGGCAGGCAGAGTGGTTAGGGATGATCAGGCAGGCAGACGTGTGGTTAGGGGCGATCAGGCAGGCAGACGTGTGGTTAGGGGCGATCAGGCAAGCAGGCGAGCGGTCAGGGGTGATGAGGCAGGCAGGCAGAGCACCACGATCCATCACCTCAAAGAGGGAGACCCAGGCCGCCCACCACAGCCTGCGGGAGGGATGCTCGATGGCTGTGATGGGAGGCGCTGGCGGCGGTGGATGCTGCAGGGCAGGGCTGGTGCCATGGCGGCTCCTGAGTGGGCATGGCGCCTGCAGCCTGGCCCAGGCCTGGGTTGCAGCCTCTGCCCACGGCTTCTGCAGGGTTGGACTGCCACTCCTCCTGCTATGATGCCTGGGCAGATCCTGGACCCTTCCATGACTGTGGGCTCTCTGCCAGGACTCGGCCCCCTGACTGGACTCCCAGCTCGGACCTGACAGCAGAGGAGCTGAAATACGCTGACATCCACAACATTGGGGCCATGATCGCCCCTTTGCACTTCCTGGAGGTGAAACTGGGCAAGAGGCCGCAACCTGTGAAAAGTGGGCTAGATGAGGAGTGGAGGAGGAAAAGGCGCCAGGAAAAGAACAAAGTGGCGGCAGTCCGATGCCAGAACAAAAAGGAGCGGATGGAGTTTCTGTAGTGGGAATCTGAGTGGTTAGAGCTCATGAATGCAGAGCTGAAAACCCAGATGGAGGAGCTGAAGCAGGAGCAGCAGCAGCTCATCCTGATGCTCAACCGGCATCGCCCCATCTGCATCATCAGGACCAACAGAGTTAAGACCCCCGACTAAGAAGGCAACCCACTGCTGGAGCAGCTGGAGAAGAAGTGATCGTGGGCTAGGAGGAGGAAGGGGAGGAGGAGGAGATGGGGAGAGGAAGGAGGAGGAGGGTCCCAGAGGGCTCTTCCTTGCTGCATGAAAAACTCTTCAATGAGGCTCAGCACAGCCAGCATCGGCCAGGCTTTTTTGTGAAACTCAGATCAGCCACACCAGGGGAAGAAACCGAGGCTGATGAAACCCAGGACCAAGCGCTGAGACGAAAGTAGTCCTGAGAGGGGGCTGTTCTGCCTGGGGCCAGGCTTGCAGGAGGCAGGACAGAGGCTCTGGGCCAGAGAGATGCCCAACCAGGCAGCTGTGGGCACTTCTCCAGCATCTCCACCAGGGCACCCACCCAAAGGACCTCTGAGCAGTCAGGAAAAACCATGAGTTGGAACCAAAATTAGGCTGAGTATGGAACTCGGAGCGAAACTGGACTCCCAGCTCAGCCCTGCAATCTGTTTGCCCCCAGCCCTGACCCTGACCCTGACACAAGGCTGGAGAAGGGCACAGTGCCAGGCCCTGCTGTACCCACCCACCGTGGTCCAGCTCAGTCCTGCCCAGGGTGGCAGCTGGGGCACACCCTCGCCGGCCCTGCTGGAGTTGCTGTGGGCATGAGGCATGGGCACCCTTCCAAAGCACATACTCACTGAATGTTTACAGACTGGCTGTCCTGGCAGGGCTCTCAACTGCACATGTTTTTTTATACTTTTTTAAAAATATTTTTTACAAAAAAAAGATTTTATGCAAGCAATATATAAATGGATTTCTATAATCACCCAGTGTGATACAGTATAAATATGCTATGGTTTGTTTGTTACGAACAGATATTCATCAGTTATGGCCGGTGCTTGTAACTTCTAAGTACTGTAGTCTGGGTGTTGGGGGTGGCAGGGGCGGGGGTGCGGTGCATTTCCATACTGGTAAACCCTTCATAGTATTCAGTTCTGTGTCGCCCAGTAAACATTACTCTTAAAAAAAAAAGAGAGAGAGAGGCCCAGGCTACCTGGCCGGGGTTGCTTTGGTGGGTGGGCAGGGCCTGCCTCTGCAGGGTGATTGATCTGGGGGCCCTGCCCTCGCTTGCCCCACAGAGGGAGGCCCAGGCCACCGGCCAGTGACGCTGTGGCGAGTGTGCGGAGCCGGCCAGCAATCGCACCCTACGCCTGTCTCCTGCAGAGGAAGGCAACTGGTGGCGGGGGGCAACGCTGCAGAGATGGCAAGCAGTGGCGGGGACGGGGGCGGGGCCAGCTGCCAACAGCCAGGGAAGAAAAGCCCCGATAGGCCCTGATGTCAGGCCAGGCCTAGGGACCCTAACATCCGAGGGGTCCCGGATTGCAAGAGGGTGCAGGCCAGGCTGAGGGACCCCCCACCCCGCTCCCGAGTGCACGAATTTTTGGGCATCCAGGCCTCTAGTAAGAATATAAGACCCCAAAGAGGCATTGGGCAGTTGAAGCTTATATGCCATCTGGACAAACGAGAGGGAGGCAGGGGCCTGGGATTTCAAAGGGAAAGCAGGCAATTTATATAAATAGATGAAAAAGATCAAACATGTAGTAAACAAATTCTTGCTGGGATACAGAGGGAAGTTCACCAAACAGGCTTTGCTAGATTCCTACCTTGTTGCCACATTTATGTTGCTAAAGTGATGCTCCCTTCCTTTCAGCAGGTTTTTCTATTTGAATTCCTTTAGGTAGGTGAAGTGAGAGGGTCAAAGGATCTTTTTAAGTCTTTAATAACCAGCTTAAAATCAACTTCCCAAAAGGCATATTTTGGGGTGGCAAAACTTTGTTCCTCTTCATTACTTATTCAGATGTAGCTAAAATTGAATGGAACTTCCAGAGTTTTGATGTAGTTATAGAAAATAGATTTGGAGGTGAAGTTTTCTTTTGTTTGTTAAAACAAACATCTTTAAGATGGCTATATTACATGAATCAAATTATATCTTTTAACAAATCCTTCAGGTTTAATCATTGCTTTAATGAAAGAATACAGGAGTGTATATATAAAAACAATTACATTTTGAATCTATTATTTTATTCTACATTGGTATTTTATTATTTTTCTTAATTATTAAATAACTACAGAAGAGAACTACTTTTTCTCTTAAGTTCTATACATAGTAAGTTATTTTTTTTTCTACTTTAAGTTATACATTGAAGCAGCAGATATTGTCGAGTTCCTAAGCAAACCGGAACGGGAAGAATTTCTCCCACGGTAATACTGGGATTTCTGTTGTTTTTTTCTTATTTGTATATTTGTAATAGGCAACCAAGTTAAAAGAGCTTTTGTTTAAACATGCAGTTGTTTTAAATTAAATGTCTTTTCTGAAACCTAGCCCATTTGCTTCTGCAGTCATTTCCCTTTTTAGAGCTGACATGTCATAATGCCATATGTCTTTACCACTTTATAAATTATAAATAAAAAGTTTTAAATTATATATTTTTATGAGAATGGTTAGCATTCAAAATACCACTCTGATGAACAGTTGCTATCTGCAACTTTTATTTGTATCAGCGATTCACCTTTTTGAGTCACAAATCTCTGAGAATCTGATTAAAGCTTATGGATTCATTCGCTCCAAAATCACATACCCCAAAAGTAGTACTTTAAGTTTGTGTCAACAATGAAACTAATCTTAATGTTTTAAATGCCTTTCTGTTTTCTTTGGTATGTTCTTTTCTTCAGAGGAGATAGATATGATGCCTTACGAGCCTGCATTGGAGACACTTTGTGTCAGAAGCTACAAAATTTGAATATCTTCTTAGTAAGTATAATAATGATGAAAATAAATAGTACATTCAAACTGCTATTATATATCATCAAGTAAATTTATTAAAGCAAATTTGGCTATAAAATGAGTAGTTTCTAACATAGTAGACATTCAGTAAATCTTTAGAACAGGAGTTTACAGACTGTGGCTGGCAAACCAAATCCATCTTCCTACTTGTTAATAAAGTTTCATTGGAGCACATTCATTCACTTATTATTGTCTAGAATTTCTTTTCTGCTATAATACTAGTTTGACAGAGACCATAGGGAGTGAAGCTGAAAATATTTGCTGTTTTGCCTTTTACAGAAAATATTTGCCAACCCCTGATCTAAGGAATTAATACATTTAAGATGAAAATATGTGTATTATAGTTTTGAACATTACATAATTTCTAGAAATACATTAAAATTGGTTGGGTGTTTGTTTTTTGTGTTTCTTTTTTTTTTTCTCACCAAATGGAAGAATATGGAGGTGCATTCTATCTTTCTGAAATTACCAGAGAATCTTTTTTATTAAAATACTAGAGGCCAGGTGCATGGATTTGTGCACCCATGGGGTCCCACAGCCTGGCCTGCGCCCTCTTGTAATGTGGGACCCCTCGGGGGATGTAGTAGTGCACAAAGCGGCAGGTGGCCAGGGAGGAGCCTGAGCCCAGACCGGGCACTGCACCGCTTTTGCTCATCCCCGCCCC
>NW_005871207.1:2862200-2886495 GCF_000147115.1 Myotis lucifugus | reverse complement strand
TTCCCCCCCAAACTCCAAGTGTCTGCATCTGTTGGTTTTGCTTATATGCATACATACAAGTCCTTTAGTTGATCTCTTACCCCACCCCCCCCCAACCCTCCCCTACCTCCCGCTGTAGTTTGACAGTCTTACTTTGGTTTATACCTTTTTTTTATTTTCTGTAACTGAGACACTTAATAATGGCATCATAAACCAGTTAAAACTTTAAACTAAAATGAATCAAACATGTTAAAGTTATTTTTAAAGTGTTTATTGTGAGTTAACATTTGATGAAAATTATTATGAAATTGCTCTTTAGTAAGTAGAAGGTCTGATTTTATTTACTTTGATATATTTTTCTTCTCCATAGGTAGGATGTGGAGCCATAGGCTGTGAAATGTTAAAAAATTTTGCTTTACTTGGTGTTGGCACAAGCAAAGAGAAGGGAATGGTAAGACAAAAATCTTTGAGAGTTAAAGTGTATACATATTTTTTTTTGGTGTCCACTTTTGAACTGCATAGATCTGAAGTATTGAATTTTGAGGATAGGTTATTAAGCTAGAAATTGAAAGATTCAAGTAGTGTGACCACTTGTCAAAAGTTATGCAACCCTGTGGCAAAATGCTTTAATTCTTTGCTCCTAAATTTCATTCTTTAATACTGTGCAGCTGATATCTGTACAACCTACCTCATAATGTTATTATGAAGATCAAATGTGAAAGAGCTTTGGAAACTTTAAAGTATATAAATATTGTTATTATTTTATTAGATACTAGTTAATTATTAAGTAAATCTTTAAAATGGGAGGAACTAACATTAGAAAGTTGAAGACTAATCAGATATAATTTCAGTTAGTGATTATCAAAAGAAGGGAATAATATAAACTCGTGTATACAATTTAAATTCTTAAGACTATAAGTGTGAGTTACTTGGAAAGCCATGTCATATATTTTAATAAAAATATATTTCAAATTAAGATGTAAACTAGCTTCCCAGAGTATTGACTTCAGATTTGTCATGGTGACTAATAGTGAATAATTTTATAGTTAATTAAACTTGGCTTATTGTTTCACTCAAAGCGGTTATTCGTTATTCCTGCTCAGTATTTCTAAATGTTGTGTTCTACATACTGCTATTAATTCCAGTGGTTTTAAAATACATTTCTCAAAAAAGAAAATCCTTGGTTGCATGCATTTGGCAATCACCTGAATACTTTTAACTTCTTGTAAATTCACAATGCATATCATATATAATAAAAGAGAAACATGGTAATTAGCCATACCTCCGCTACCCTTCCCATTGGCTAATCAGGGCGATATGCAAATTAACTGCCAACCAAGATGGCGGCCGACAGCCAGGCAGCTTGAAGGGAACAGGAGGCTTGCTTGCTCCAGTGACAGAGGAAGCCAACATTCCCCGCCTGTTGCTGCCGGCCTCTGAGCTTGCAGTTTGAAACATTGTTACAAATATAGAAGCTAAACAAAACCCCAGAAACCTGCTTTCAGCCAGCCGGGATCTCAGAGCTGGAGTTGAAACAGTGTTTCGATTATAGAACCCAAACAAACCAGATACCTGCTTTTAGCAGCCGAGGCCTCAGAGCTGGAGCCAATCCTCAGAGCTAAAGCTGGCCCAGAATTAAAAAAAAGAGAAAAAGGAGCGGTTGGGAGCTTCAGTCACCCACCAGCCTGAAAACGGCCCTCAGCCCCTCACCCAGACTGGCCAGGCACCCCAGTGGGTACCCCCACCCTGAAGGGGGTGTGACCAGCTGCAAACAGCCATCAGCCCTTCACCCAGGCTGGCCAGGCACCCAAGCGGGACCCCCACCCTGATCCAGGACACCCTTCAGGGCAAACCAGCTGGCCCCCACCTGTGCACCAGGCCTCTATCCTATATAGTAAAAGGGTAATATGCCTCCCAGCACCGGAATCAGCAGAACCGCAAGGCCTCCCAGCACCGGGATCAGTGTGACAGGGGGCAGCGCCCAAACCCCCTGATCGCCCTGTGGCTCTGTGTGTGATAGGGGGCGGGGCCACAACCTCCCTATCCGCCCTGCTCTGTTCGTGACGGGAAGGCGCCCCAACCCCCTGATCAGCCCTGCTCTGTGCCTGATAGGGGGGAGCTCCCCAACCCCCTGATCGCCCTGCAGCTCTGTGTGTGACAGGGTGTGGCTCCCCAACCCCCTGATTGGCCCTGCTCTGTGTGTGACGGGGTAGAGCCATAACCTCCCCATCGCCCTGCCCTGAGTGTGACAGGGTGCAGCGCCCCAACCCCCTGATTTGCCCTGCTCTGTGTGTGACAGGGGGCGGTGCCCCAACTCCCCTATCGGCCCTACTCTGTGAGTGATGGGGGAGCTCCTCAACCCCCTGATCGGCCCTGCTCTGTGCGTGTCAGGGGGGAGCTCCCCAACCCCCTGATCGACCCTGCTCTGTGCGTGACAGGGTACAGAGCCCCAACCCCCCTGATGGGCCCTGCTCTGTGAGTGACAGGGGGCAGCGCCCCAACCCCCTGATCCACCCTGCTCTGTGCGTGACGGGGTGGCGCCGCAACCTCCCCATCGACCCTGCCTTGAGTGTGACATGGGGCGGTGCCCCAACCCCCCAATCGGCCCTACCCTGAGCATGACTAGGGGTGGCATCGCAACCTCCCAATCCGCCCTGCTCTGTGCATGACAGCGGACGGCGCCCCAACTCCCCAATCGGCCCTGCTTTGAGCCCGACCAGGGGCTGCCCCTAGGGATTGGGCCTGCCCTCTGCCACCCGGGAGCAGGCCTAAGCCAGCAGGTCGTTATCTCCCGAGGGGTCCCAGACTGCGAGAGGGCACAAGGCCGGGCTGAGGGACCCCCCTCCCCGCCGAGTGCCTCTAGTTCTATATAATAAAAGCCTAATATGCTAACTGTCTGGTTGGCCGTTCAACCAATCAAAGCATAATATGCTAATGATATGCCAAAGCTGTTCAACTGCTCGCAATGACATGCACTGACCACCAGGGGGCAGATCCTCCAATTGGTAGGTTAGCTTGCCGCTAGGGTCAGGCTGATTGGATCTAAGAGAGACGGGCTGGAGATTCCTTGGAACCCTCCCATGACCCCTCCCCAGCTGGCCAACCTCCCACATCCCTCCACAGCCCCGATCGTGTACCGATGGGGTCCCTTAGCCTGGCCTGTGCCCTCTCACAATCCGGGACCCCTTGGGGGATGTTGGAGAGCCGGTTTCTGCCCGATCCCACAGGCCAGGCCGAGGGACGAATTCGTGCACCGGGCGTCTAGTCTATATATATAAAAGCCTAAGCAACTGTTATGACTGGTTGAACAAATGACCAATCAACCAGTTGCTATGACGCACACTGACCACCAGGGGGAAGATGCTCAACACAGGAGCTTCCCGCTGGTGGTCAGTGTGCTCCCACAGCTAACCTCCTGTGTCCAACCATCCTCCCACAATCCCTCCCCCTCCCGCCCAACCCCCTCCCCCCCGGCCAGCTAACCTCCCAGCTCCAATCAGCCAGATCGGGACTGGGTGAGATAGGCCCCAATTGGCCCTGATCACCGGCCAGGCCAAGGGACCCCACCCATGCACAAATTCGTGCACTAGGCCTCTAGTTAGCATATAAAGATTAGAAAAAGAGTTTCAGTAAACAAACCTACTGACTTCAGGTAACAAAACAAGGTAAGTTAATTGGGACAGATTTTTATCTTATTGCAAAGACATCAACTTGCTGTGTAAAAAAAAAAAAATGTTTAAGTCTTTACATACGTAGCAAAACTCACTGAAAAGAAGGAAAGAGAAACAAGGTTCCAGGAAACAAAAGAGAAATTAATTCCTAAACTGAAAGTTGTGGTGACTTCTAAGCATTTGTCTTTTTCTTTTCTTTTCTTTTCTTTTCTTTTCTTTTTTTTTTTTGTTGATTTTTAGAGAGAGAAAGTGAGAGAGAGTTGGGGGTCATCAATTTGTTTTTCCACCTGTTTATATAATCATTGGTTGATTCTTGCCGACCAGGGATTTAACCTGCGACCTTGGTGCATTTGGACAGTGCTCTAACCAACTGAATTACCAGGCCAGGGCCAAGCATTTCTGTCTGGAATATTTGTCCAAAACATTAAATAGAAAGAGAAGTCACTCATGACAAATTAAAACACAGAGCATGCACCACACTGGTAAATGGGGTCCAAAATTATACAAAAATTTTAAGCAGAGACTTAATATAGCAAATTTAGGACCATTTAAACCTCTAGAGCTCTGACTAAAACAAATGCAAAACTGCATCATGACGATTCACAATAAAAAGTGATAATCAGCTAGGAAAAAAGTACCACCTCGAAAAACAATGAGCCAAGGAAAATGGAAGAATTAGTACTCTCTAAGTACTGTAGGTAATAGGAGTGCTACAGATAATAGAAAAATCTAGAGATAATAAAACAAACTTAAAAATGAAGTTAGAAATGATCAGAGATTAAAGTAAATAAATAAAAAGAGAAATGATCAAAGATTAAAAAAAAGGAAAAGAAACTGGGAAAAGGCCCTGAAATTTTTCACAAAACGCCAAATAAGAACTTCTATATAGTAAGTGAGGTCAAAATTCAAATATAGCTGAAGTAAGAATTTATTGGAAATTGCATAGTCCAATGTAAGTGCAGAATTTTCATAGAGAATGAGGAAGAGACAGTTTCCAAGGATAATGGCAAAAGTTTTAACTTTGGATGATAAGTGCATAATGCATTATGCAGATGATATGTTATAGAGTTGTATACTTGAAATCTGGTTTTATTAATGTCATTCCAATAAATTTAATTTTAAAAAGTAAACATAAAGTAATGAAAACTGAGATATGGGCAACAACCACCAAAATGAAAAGAGACAAGTGTGTTCAAACAAATCAAAGGCAAAGAGAAAAAGAGAAATTATCTAATAGACTTCTCATCAACAAGAAATGCACACCTATGCCCTGACTGGTGTGCTCAGTTAGTTGAGTGTCAGTCACTGGTTCAATTACCAGTTAGGGCACATGCCCGGGTTACAAGCTCAATCCCCAGTAGGGGGCTGCAGGAGGCAGTCAATGGATGTTCCTCACATCAATGTTTCTCTCTCTCTTTAAAAATCAATAAAAACATTTTTTTAAAAAGAAATGCAGCCCTAACCGGTTTGGCTCAGTGGATAGAGCGTCGGCCTGGGGACTGGGGGGTCCTAGGTTGGATTCCGGTCAAGGGCATGTACCTTGGTTGTGGGCACATCCCCAGTAGGGGGTGTGCAGGAGGCAGCTGTTCGATGTTTCTCTCTCATCGATGTTTCTAACTCTCTATCCCTCTCCCTTCCTCTCTGTAAAAAAAAAAAGGCAATAAAATATATTTTAAAAAAAAGAAAAAGAAAAAGAAATATACACCTAAAGATAGGGAATCAGATCTTCACAGTGCAAGGTCAAATTACTATCAACCCAGATTTCTGTACCCAGCTAATTATCCTTCAAGACAAGATATTTGACAAGTAAAATGATGAAAAACTATCACTAACAGGTTCTCACTGAAAGAATTATTATATAACATGAACAATTCATGAAGCAAGGGTAAGTAGAGACATTTGTCAATATCTTAGACCGACTTTTAAAGCCTTTAAAATATTATCTGATTTGGAAGTGAATGGTTAAAAATAAGTAAAATGTTCATTTATAACATGGAAAATAGAAGGGAGACTTTAGATATCCTCTAATTGTTCAGAAGCAAGATATTTTAATTAATTTTAGATAAATCACATATGCATGTTTAAATTTTGAATTTAATCACATAAAAGTAAATGTTTAACTTGCTTGATCTGTTCCTTTGCTAAGCATTAATTAAGTGTAAGTATAAAAGAGTAGTAATGCTAATCATTTTTGAATATTTGTATTCATATAATGTTTACCAGCCAAAATAATTTAGAATAATGGTGGGAGTTGTTTCAGTCATCCTGAGAAAAACAAAATAGATTTAAACTTATTAGTTACATAATTTCAGCCATTTTCTTTTCTTGATATTAGGTTACAATTACAGATCCTGACTTGATAGAAAAATCTAACTTGAACAGACAGTTCTTATTTCGTCCTCATCACATACAGGTATGTTGCTATGTGTTTCAAATTTAAATCATCTGTTGTGTTATACAAAACAGAAGAGAATTTCCTTTTAATATAAAGAAAATGGTGCTTGACAAGCATAATATATTCTTTATTTATTAGAACCTCAAATTACCAAATAATGGGAATGATTATAGAGGAAAATATTTTTTAATATAATAATTGGTTTTTCAATGATTTTGGATTGTTGTGAAATGTATGTGGTATTTTTTTTCATTTTATAATCACCAAATTATGTCAACATATTTTATTTTAGAAACTATATATATATATATATATATATATATATATATACACACACACACACACACACACACACACACACACAGAAACATTTTCTCTAATTTGAAGTGTTCAAATTTAGACTTATAATTTTGTGCTGTATTTATTTTGTCTGATTAATACCCCTTTTTATTATAAAATAATGCTTTTCCATCTTTTTCATAGTGATCCAAATATTTAAGTCAGAAAAAGAAGCAGTTTAGTCAGTCAAGCAAATTTGCTTTTACTTTTGAAATTTTTTTTTATTTTTTAATGACTCATAATCATAGCTTAAGAATGTCATAAACAGAAAAGTAACTAAAGCAGGTGGCATAGTTAACGTAATTGACTCATCCAAATATAAAGAACTAAATAACCGGGTCTTTCATGAACTATAAAATGTATGTCACAAAATTAATTTACTTAACTGTGCATTTAACTTAGAGAAGAACTTGGCCTATTTATTATTTTACTGAGTTCTAGCAAAGTTTCTGCTTTGTATGTATATTAACAGCACTGAGAAGTAAAAGCATGTCAACTAAACAGTGTGAGAAGAGACAGAAATACCATATTAAAACTATGTTCACGTATTCAAACAGAATGGTCTATACACATTTAGTGTCAAAACCATTGTTTCCAAGTAAACTTTGTTGACATTTAAAATGACACCAATAATCTTTAAAAAAATAATGAATTATGTTTAGGGTACTTTTTTTTAATAAAACTTGAAACATGTAATAATTTTTTTAAATATTTGTATCCAGAAATAGTAAAATTTTTTAAAGATTTTATTCTCAAAGTGTTAAATTACCGTTTGTTTGAGAGCTTATTTTATGTAGTTTGAATTTCTAATAATGTACTGAATGTATTCTCATCTTTTTCTGGGCACTTAGCCGATTTATAACTAGGAAGAACAATGTGCTTTTAGTTGGACTTTTAACTAGTTGTTGTTGTTTTTTAATTGATTTGAGAGAGCGAGAAACATCAATTTGTTGTTCCTCTTATTTATGCATTTATTGGTTGACTCTTATATGTATCCTGACCAGGAATTGTGAGGTATCGGGAAGATGCTCTAATCAACTGAGCTACCCAGACAGGGCCTAACTAATATTTCAAGAACTCTAAAGCATTTAGCTGTAAAAGAGAGGTTGTTTAAATTTCAATGTATAAATTATTTAGACTGCTGGGCACTATTAAATGTAGTCTGAATACCGTCTGAATGTAATTTCCACAAACTAAAACATGGAACTTGATCTCATTCTCACCTCCATATATATTTTCCAGAGTGACAAGAATGTGTAAGTTCAATCATAGGCTGTCTTTTTCTGTTTAACATTTGTTTCTTCTGTTTGTTGTTGTTTGTTTAGAAACCTAAAAGCTATACTGCTGCTGATGCCACCCTGAAAATAAATCCTCAAGTAAAAATAGATGCACACTTGAACAAAGTATGTCCAGCCACTGAGGCTATTTACAGTGATGAGTTCTATAATAAACAAGATATAATTATTACAGCATTAGATAATGTGGAAGCCAGGAGATATGTAGACAGGTATGTAATTGAAATTTAGGTTCATTGTCTTTATTTATTTTTTTAATTTTTTAAATGCTTTTATTGATTTTAGTGAGAGGGAGAAAGAGAAACGTCAGTGTGAGAAACATCAATCAGCCCCCTCCTACATGCTCCCTCCATTCTAAATTAATGGAGCCGCAACCCAGGCATGTGTCCTGACTAGGAATTGGACCTGCAATCATGCAACCTCTCAGTGCATGGGTTAGTGCTCAGCCATCAGAGCCACACTGGCCAGGGCATCATTGTATTTTTTGTTTGTTTTCACTTCTGTTTCCCATGCCTATTTGTTGAAAAGTTACTTAATTTTTTAATTATTCTTTATGTTGCTAATATAATACTTCCCAAACCCTGTGATGATTTCTCATTATACCTAGGATAAAATTTAAAATCTTGAACATAGCCTCAATGTTTTTTATAGTGTCTGTCACTTACTTGGCCACCTCTCCAGCTTAACATTTACCTATTCCTTCCTGGCTCCCCTTATTCCAGCTACACATTTTTTTTTTTCAATTCTTACAGAGCATTCAGCATTTTTTAAATTATTATTACTAGAAATTCGTGCAAGGGGCTTGGCTCTCACAACTGCGGCGGCTGCCCTCAGCCCTCGCAGCCCTGGCTTCATCCAGAAGGTCGTCCGGAACGACGTCCAGAAGGTCGTTCGGCTGTCCGGTCATATTACACTTTTATTATTATAGATTTTTTTTACCTCAGAGACTTGCACATACTCTTCTTCAGCCTCAGGAAATTATGTTTATGTTTTCCCAAAACTCCTGATCCCAAATTTACCTATTTACGTCTCACCTACCTTTGTTTTTTTCTTCACCCTATAGTTGCAACCTAAATGTCTTTCTTTAACTGCCAAATTCTAAATTAAAATATCCTATGGTAATCTTCTATAGCACTAAGCATTTTCCTTCATAGCACTTATTTTATTGATGCACATATTCATTTAATGTTTTTTCTCTTATTAAGTCATTTATTTAGGAACCATTTATTTTCCCATCACTGTATCACTGGTGTTCAACACATGATGTCATTCAGTAAATATTAGTGAAATAAGAAGAATGAATGACTATAATGTGTACATCTTACATAATTTTTCTTACATTTTTATATGCCTCTTGAATGTTAGGGTGTTAGAGCAGATATATTAACAGAAAAATTTATCAGTTGAGAGTATAGTGGAAAGTTTATTTTTCCTTCCATGGTCATAAGAAGGAAAAATAATTTTAATAAATTGTATAGAATACAGGTATTATAAATATTTAAGAAGGTATAGTATTGTTCGGAATTAAGAAAGTATTGAGAAGATATAGTGGGATAGAACCTATAGCCAGAAAGTAACCAAAGAAGAAATAAGAAGCAAAAGTAGAAAGGATAACATAGCTAAGAGTTAACCTAAAGGGAAACAAGCCCAAAATGTGGTGGTGGTGATGGTGGTGGTGGTGGTAGAAGGTAGAGACAAAAATGACTAGATTGAACAACATAATTTGTTGGGGGAAGGGGACAGAAATGATTAATGAGTTGTTTGGTGGTAATGTATGTTTCCTAAAATATTATAGTCCAGTAGTGATCAGTGTGTGAAGTGGTCAGTAGACAGTGGTAGGATTTCCTCTGCCTGCATTGTTGTTGCTCACTTTTGTGCTTGTTTCCTATTGTCTTTTTCAAATAGCCGTTCTGTAGCAAATCTACGGCCCCTCCTGGATTCTGGAACAATGGGCACTAAGGGACACACTGAAGTTATTGTACCTCATTTGACCGAATCTTATAGTAGTCATGTAAGTGAACCAATTTTTTTAAGTAAATGTCTCTTCTTTATATCTTATCATTTTATTGTCTTCATCAGTCCACAAATTTGATTTAGCTTCTCTAATCCTGTTTTGATCTGCCAGTGATATTCATACATAAGTGTATGTACAATTTTAAAAATATATCTGAACTGATTTTTTTTAAATCATCAAAATTTTGTTTTGGAGTCTATTCTTTTGTTTACTGTTTATTTCTCAAAGCTGCTTGATTAGTTTTCTAACAACCATTCAACTGTAACTCATGAAATATTAGGGATCAAACTATATATATATATAGGTTTTTTTTTACTATAAATGATATTTAGATATAACTTTTTTAAACCCCTACAAGTAATCTTGATATACTGATGAAGCTGAAAATTACTGGCCTAAGAAATAATTGCAGGATTTAGGATTTAAAGAAAGATCAACCTAAGTCGTAAAGTTGAAAGAAGTATATATATTTTTTCTTTTTGTTTTTTTTCTCTTTTTTAAAGAAGTATATTTTTTACATTTGTAAATATCCCTTTATTTAATGAAAATGTTTAGCTTAGTAAAATTTCAAATATTTTATATTTTCTCATTTACTCTCATGAAATCAACATTATATAATAAAAACATAGAAAACAAATTGAGGAATTTAATTTGATGGAAATTAGATGGAGGAAATCATGATATGTAGGTTGTTATGTTGGAAATTTTTCAAAGTAGAGAATATTATAAAATTCCAAAAGTTCCATTGATTCTCTTATTCTATATCTTTCTCAAACCTTTTCCTGTCTTCTCTGACCTCATACTCAAAATTGAGAATTTAATAATCTTCTGACTTACCTCTTTGGTTTATATTTTACGGTATTTCAAAAATCAACAAACTAAAATATAAATATCCATTAAAAAGAGACCAAGTGAGTAATTTACATTGGGTAAACAAATAAGCATAGGCCAAATGTACCCTCTACAGGATATAGAATTTTTTCAGTGGTTCCTTTTTATCTGAGACAGTATAGGCATTTGCCATTTACTTTACACACTTTCTACTCAAAGCTGTACCAAGCATCAAGGACATATTCATGTTCCCCAGTTTTTTTCTCCATGGAGAAACTCATGGTATGCTGTATTGGGGATTCTTGAATTACTTTTCATAATAGGGAGTAGTATAAAGTTTTAAATGTAACCTCGATTCTGGGAGGGGAAAAATTAGTTATATATGGTGGTCTTCCATGAGTGCCACATGGTGCCAAAAATGATCATAGAATTCATGTTTGTTGTTACATTGCTATTAACAAGTAGATTAAGTGTCAAAAGAATCAATTTGTCTTCTTGGTGCCTAGAAGAGAGAAGATATAAAAAGGTTGGATTTCTTTTATTTTTGAACTTCATTTCTTTTTTTAATGGTCTTAAAACATTCAAGTAAATTCAATCAATAAAAAATTGCCGTTGCTTCTCTTAACTGTCTGTTGTCACATTTTATAAATTAGCGGGATCCCCCAGAAGAGGAAATACCATTCTGTACTCTGAAATCCTTTCCAGCTGCTATCGAACATACTATACAATGGGCAAGAGATAAGGTAATAAAGATATTTGTTAAAGGAATATTTTTTGTAGTAGTAGAAAAGAAGATATTCCCAGCTTCCAATTAGACTTCTGTTTGTAACTTTTTTCCCTCTTTTCCATAACAGTTTGAAAGTTCCTTTTCCCACAAGCCTTCATTATTTAACAAATTTTGGCAAACCTATTCATCTGCAGAAGAAGTCTTACAGGTAAAAATCAATATGTTTTAATACAAACAGCGTTTTGTGTCATTTTATTTAAAAGTTCCCTGCAATTGGTTTATTTTACCTCTTTAAAAAGAGATTAATGTGATTATTATTGTTTGTGGTAAGTACTTGAAGAATCTTAAAATTAGCAGGTCACAAATGATCTTTTAAAAATTTATTTTATTTTATTTTTTTAGTTTGGTTGAACTATATGGAGTTGCCTATATTTGACCATGTTTGACCCATAAAACATCAATTCATATGATTCAACCTAATAAGAGTGTTATAATAATTCTAGGAGAGCTACAAATAATAAAACAGCTCTTTGTGAGTTCTAGTGAAACTTTCACAATTGGATAGTAATATCTCAGACTTATACTGTCATGGTGAGGACACATCAAAGATGTTTTCTTTCTTTCCTTTAATCCTAAAAATGCCAGCTTTTTAGTATAAAACATTATTCTTAGTACTTATTTTAGTCAGTACATACATACTACCAGTAGCTAGCAAAACAGAATAATTTGGGAGACAAGAAACTTTAGAGTTAAAATTTGATGTGCTATTTTTTTGCTGTTTCCTCTCCAAAAAAGAAAGAAAAGAAAGGGAGAGAGGAGAAAGGAAAGGACAAGTAGCATGAGATGGCACTTCAAACTTTGGCTAATACTCACCTGGGAGAGTGAGAGGAAGGCAGAGAGAGATTAATTGGAAATGCATTTGTTTTGTTTTTTCTCATTCTAGAAGCTACAAACTGGACACAGTTTAGAAGGCTCATTTCAAGTTATTAAATTACTTAGCAGAAGACCTAGAAATTGGTCCCAGTGTGTAGAGTTAGCAAGATTAAAGTTTGAAAAATATTTTAACCATAAGGTAAGTATGCATTATAAAACATTTAAAAAAGGTCTGCCCTTGGCTTATTTAATTACTACCAAATTAATTTCATTGACCTGAAATGTCTACTCTTTCTTTCAGGAAGTTTTTCAGAAATAAGTAGTAAATTAACTGAGAACAAGTGCTGAGTACACAACTAATTTCTCTTTAAATGTCACTTATTAAAAAATGCATTTAAACTTCACTAATTGGCTTGTTAGAGATACATTTAACTTATCCTCCTCTGTCTACAAAATTGGGTTTTATTAGATAGAGGTTCCTTCTGGAGTATAAGGAGTATATTTCATCAGTAGTCTAAATGTAGTTTGTTTTTCAGAGTAAAGGAAAAGACTGAAAAAATAAAGAAATTCAGTCAGAAATTTTGTTGTAATTTTGCCTTCCCCATCCTGTCTGATAATCATATTTTGTGTTTCCTAATTTGTAAAATGGGGGTAATAAGTTGGTACCTAATTCATAGGGCAGTGATGAGGCTCAAATGAGTTAATCTATACCAATAAAAGGGTAATATGCTAATTAGACCGGCCATCCTTCTGGACAAAGCCACAGTGGCAGGGGCTGAGGCAGAGGCGGTTACGGGCGATCAGGCCGACAGGGAAGAGCAGTTAGGGGGCGATCAGGCTGGCAGGGGAGGGCAGGTAAGGGCCATCAAGCTAGCAGGGGAGGGCAATTAGGGGCCATCAGGCTGGCAGGGGAGCAGTTAGGGGGCAATCAGGCAGGCAGGCAGGCAAGCAGTTAGTAAGTAGCCAGCCGTCCCAGATTGCAAGAGGGATGTCCGACTGCCAGTTTGGAGAGGGTGCAGGCCGGGCTGAGGGGAGCCCCCCTCCCATGCATGAATATTGTGCACCGGGTCTCTAGTACATGTATAAAGCAGTTAGAACAGAACCTGGCCCATAAATACTCAATAATATTGGCTGTTTTCTTACCTCCAATAACTTAACAATTGCTAGAATGTGTCCTGTACTCTCTTTTTAATATCCTCCTCTCTTTGGGCTTTTACCTATTGGAATAAATATTAAGTTCATCCCTTTTTTAAAGTTTTTTTTAATTATACTTATCCTGCAATTCACTTTCTTCTTGGCTCTACTTCTTGGAAAAAGTGGTCTATACTCAACTTTGCCAACTCCGCATCCAGTAAATGTGTCTTCTTTCCCCATTCTATTCAAATTATTCTGACCATAATTATCAATGATCTCTTGTTTCAAAATCTCGAACTGTTTTTAGTCCTTATCTTTTGTAGGTTTTTTAAAACTTTTTATAATGGAAAAATTGAGAACAATAGAATGTAGAGAAAATGGTATCATGAACTCCCATGTAATCATCATATATCTGTCACCAAGGTTGAATAATTAACAACTCCTAGATAATCTTGTTTTAATCTATAACTCCACCCAATATACCCTTCCCCAGGTGGTTTTGAAGCAAATCCCAAACATCCTATCTGATAATAGACAAACATGGTAATTGACCGTACCCTTGCTACGCCTCCCATTGGTTAATCAGAGCGATATGCAACTTAAACACCAACAAAGATGGCGGCTAATTTGCATACTGCAGGCAGGGTGGGACAGCGCCATCCCGCCTGCCCTGCTGCCATCCGGGCCTGCTATCTGTGACCCGGGGCGGTGGGCGTCGCGTGTGCGACCTGACCCGGAGCGGCCGGGCGGTGCAGCAGCGATCACTGGCCCACCTGGTCACCATCTGGGCATCCCGTGTGCGACCCGGCCTGGGGCGGCCGGGCGGGGCAGCAAAGGCTTGAAGGCGGCTCTGGCCAGAGCAGCGAAGACTTGAAGGCAGCTCCGGCCGGAGCGAAGGCCTGGGTCCCGTGTTCCGACGGAAAACCGGTGCCAGCAGCCAGGGGAAGGGAAAGCCTATTGCACGCATCTTTTCATGCAATAGGCCTCTAGTACCACTATAAAAAATACAAAATAGTATGTATTATACTGGTTTAATTTTAATTTGAAAGTTGCTGAGTAATATGTAACACGCCACCATTTCTGTAAAAAGGGATGAAATAATCTAATTTGTGTTTGCTGTAAATGCTGTTAACCTAAAAATAAAAGGCCAAATTGAGTGGCAATAAACATTTAGATGAGATCCATAAGAATAGCTATTTAGGAAGCACTGATTCAAGCAGAAACTAGAATAGTATTTCGATTAGGAGGTGAAGGCAAGGGGTATTCATGAGAAGGAGAAAAATTACAGGAATAGAAGGGAGGAATTTTTTTTTCTTTATGGGTCTTAATACTTCAAAGAAGGAATTTCTATAGATGCAGATATCAGCATAGTGTTGCTAATTCTAAAGAATATCTAATTTTCAGTCTAATAGTCATAATGCTTTTCTGTTAGCTTTATAAACAGTTGTTTGGGATACAGTACTGCCTTAGGCCCAGTCCAGTGATTATTTCACCCAGTTTTACTATTCCAAAGGTTTGAGGGTTAAGACCTGTAAGGCAGTTCTTCTGGGATGGTGGCTCAGACCCATTTTGAAGTGGCTTCGTTTATATTATTTTTTATAATGACAAACTATTAGTGTTAATTTTAAAATAATAATAGAGCTTATTCCAGGTTTTGGTGTGGCGGGGAGAGGGCAGTGACAGAATCCAGAATGGACAGATGTAGTACAAGAGTAGCTGGGAGACTTCACTGACATCTTTTTGTGTGTTTTCATTGTGTGTGTTTTTCACTTCATTTTTTTTCTTTAGGCTCTTCAGCTTCTTCACTGTTTCCCCCTAGATACTCGATTAAAAGATGGCAGTAAGTATAGCTGAGTATTGAGAAGAAAGTTTAATGTAATTTATTACTGGCTGTCTCAGTTTAAAATAATATTTATCTATTTTGTTAGGTTTGTTTTGGCAGTCACCAAAGAGACCTCCCTGTCCAATAAAATTTGATTTCAATGAACCTTTGTAAGTATTTACATCCAGGTTTATATTCATTTGTAAATTTTTAACTTTGTATAAGTTTATCTTACTGGGAAAATATTCAAACTTTTTAATGTTAAACATAGTCTGCCCAACCAAGCCAGTCACAACAACCCTTCTTTCCACACAATTTATTTATTCTCTATGATAAATACCCTCATTATTTTTATCTTTTCTAAAATGAAACCAAAGCGTCACCTCTTTGACTTTATCCATAAAAAGTGAAGAGACAGCAGATGTTCTCTATTTAATGAAGCTAGTATATAGGAAATTTAAGTTATTTGGGGGTAAGAATGATTACTATTAAATATCTCCCTAAATAACCTCAAATTAATTTTCAAAGGAGTTGGTCTTTGAGTGAATACCTGTATACCTATCCAGATGCGATATACACTTTATATATATATATATATATATATATATATATATATATATATATATATATGTATATATATACACACACACACACACACACACACACACATGCATACACACACATATTAAACACTTTGCGTGTAAGCCTTCCTTTATGCTTAGGTTTTCATCCGGTGCTTAATTTAGGCTTCCACTCACCTAATCCTGACTGCTTGTTCTATCAAACTTACCTTTCTTTGTTTTAATATACTCTTTTGCTTAGTATGAACCACCTGACATACACTTTTTAAAACCAAATATGTAATGCTTTTTTATGAAATAAAATGAATTTTCTTTGACTAGTGTACTTTTTGCTTCTCTGACCACTCATATCCCCAAAGTAATCACAGTCACTACTTTGAAATATCAGTGCTTATGAGGATAAACATCTGATATTTTCTGTCTATAGCCTGTACAGTACTTAGATCTAGACCAGAATTTCACAGCCTGACTTTTAAAAAAATAATCTTGTAACAAAAATTCTACGGTTATTTTCTTCAACATTTTAAAGACTAGTTTCTGATGAATTAAACATCTTATTTGAAACTGTGAATTCACACTTTGTTTTTTGTTTTTTTAATTTCAAAGGCACTTCAGTTTTCTTCTGAATGCTGCAAAATTATATGCTACAATCTATTGCATTCCATTTACAGAAGAGGTAAGATATTCTTAAAGCTTTAGCAAATGAAACAAAGCCAGGCTAGAATTAGATGACTTATCAGCTAATTCCATCATCAAAATGTGTTTATATATTATGAGAATTTTTTTTTTGTTTTTTTATTTTGTTGCATTGTTGCCCATAGCAAAAGCTAAAATTTCATTGCAGCATTACTAAGTAGAAGAAAGTTAATTTTCTTTCTTCCTAAGTTTAAGTAGTGAAACACATTTATAAAAGCAGCCTTAGCTTTATTTTTAAAACATTTATAACATATTAACTTCGATTTTAATTACTCTGACACCCAAAAGGAACTATTTTATAACAAATTTAAAATATTCCTTAGAGATTCTCTTTGTTAACATTTGTTTGGCGTACTTTATGATGCTTTTTTATATTCTTTTCAGGAAATTTGAAAATGCTACCTCATATTGACATCTCTTAGTCCTTATCATCATATCCATTCTGTTAGGCATTATCTTTTTTGACTAACTGTAAAGGATCCAATGCAGTTTCATTTGAGAGGCAAATTTGCAGTAGTGAATTTTTCCCCACAAATGCATAGTAGAGCTAAATAAATTGTAACACTTTTAAATAGGCTGAATGGGGAAATATGAACCAGGTTCATAAAATTCTGCCTATTTTAGATCTAGATCAAAATAGATCTAGCTTCCTAGGATCCAGATAAAAATGCCTGTTGTAGATTAATCCTTTTTAGTTAATATACAGTAAAATATGCTGTGAATGTCCAGTAAAAATAATGGCATACAGTCTAGTATTCTTTTTGTAAAAAGAGTCTAATTTTGTGATGTATCATAGGTGACCTCAAAAGCAGTTTGTCTCAGTTTTTCCTAAGCAGTTTCTTAATAGTAAATATGGATCTGATAACCTTAAATTTATCAAAGTTCATCTTGAACCATTTAAATATATTCATGTTTTCAAAGATATGAATTCAGTTTACTTATTTATTTTATTTATTGAGTATAATTTTATGCCGAGAGCTTTGTAAAACAATGAAGACATAGTCCTCAATCTTAAAGCACTCAGTCTGATACAACCAGTTGTAAAACTACCTTTATAAAAATTTGTGGAAAGAACTAAGCTTTTAAGTTTCTTGACAGATAAGTAGTTTTTTGCACATACCACTGTTCCCCCGGTCTTTTGGGTTGATATTTCTATAGAAATAAAGATAACTGTCATAAATAGGTATAGTCTAAATAGTCAAATGATAAATTATTCAAATATTTTTATATGAAAAAGGACTTTTTATAGGACGATTTTAGCTTTAGATTTCAGAATTAAAAGAAAAAAGGTTGTTCATAAATTACTTTTTTTTAAAAAAAACAGGACATATCAACAGGTGCCCTCTTGAATATTCTTTCAGAAGTAAAGATTCAGGAATTCAAACCTTCCAGTAAGGTACGTTTAGAAATTCTTTTATTTGGCAAATAGTTATTGAATTTCTGTATGTGTCAAATTCCATTCTAAACTGCCGGGAGCCCTGGACCCGCTGGGATTGGACCCCAGCACTAAACCTGGAGAATCCAGGTTAGGGTTATAAAAATCTGAGTTAAATGTCTTTTTAAAATAAAAAAAATAGTACTTTAATTACTGATGATGTGGCTAGTTTCTTAGTTTGAGAATATTAACTTTACTACTATCATGGGATGTCCAGTAAGTAATTCCTTAAGGATAAATTACTTGTATATGTTGCCCTGCATTTGTATAAAGAAAGACATATTCTTTGGAAAAGAATTGCTTGTCAGCAATCAAGAAATATTTAAAGGATACCTATGTATTTTATGGATCTCTTGTTTCTTCGAAGACAGAAAACAGCTCTGTACTAGTTAGAGCCATGAAGTTTGTTTTGAAGTAGATTTGTGAGAATCACAAACTTTTGATTATTATCAACTTTATTTTAGTGTGGAATTTTAAAAGAGAACCATATAAATTCAGAGCTCACAAGCTATTCAGTAAATATTTTTAACACTCACTATAAACAAGTTTGTTATATATATATATTTATTGTGGTTCTCTTAGTGAACAAAGTAAGCATTCTTGAGAAAAAAGTTTATCATAGAGTTTAGGTGTCAGTGTTAGGAGACAGATAATAAAGAAAACATATAAACAACATAATGTTACCAACTTCTGCAAGTGTGGGGAACCTTTTTTCTTCCAAGGGCCATTTGGATATTTATAACATCATTTGAGGGCCATACAAAATTATCAACTTAGCCCTGGCCGATGTAGTAGTGGTGGTTGGGCGTCAACCCAGGAACTAAGAGTCGAAGGTTTAATTCCTGGTCAGGGCTCATGCCCAGGTTGCAGGCTCGATCCTCAGTGAGGGGATGTGCAGGAGGCCACCAATCAATGATTCTCTCTTATCATTGATGTTTCTAACTCTCTTCCTTCCTATCTCTCTAAAAACTAATATAAACATTATTTTTTTAATTATCAACTTAAAAATTAGCCTACTATATGTGGTCTATCATTTAATTAACTCATCCATAATGCCTTGCAGGGGCAGACCAAATGATTTTGCAGGCCTTATACAGCCCACAGGACTTTATGGTCCGTGGGCCGGATGTTCCCCAACCATATGTAACTAGTGGAAGGTATAAAACACCATAATGATTAATAATCTGATTAAACTAGGTAGGGGGAATATTTTCTCTTATGACTTATTTGATAAAACAGGCATGATAACCAAACTTAGATATTGGATGTGATACATTAATGAGCATGTATACATGTATTTAAAGGTTGTTCAAACAGATGAAACAGCACGGAAACCAGACCAGATTCCTATCAGCAGTGAAGATGAGAGGAATGCTATATTCCAACTAGAAAAGATTATGTCATCTAATGAAGCTACCACAAGTAAGAGCTAATCTTTATTAAAATCTTTTGAACTTGGAGAGATTTCTGTTTTTGCTAAGTTCTACACCCAAAAGCTTATGGGATTTAATAATAATAATAATGATATTAGTTGATTTCATGATCTAATGAAAGATACTGTTCATCTTAAACTGTGACTGAATTCATAATTTTCTCCACCATTGCCCTACTCTCAAAAGCTCAAATGTAAGTCTGCTTTGTTATTGTTCTGATTTTTTTAGGTTCTGTTGTGACTCCTTTTTAACTTATGACTAGCATAATGAGCAAAAAGTGGAGTCATTAAGTTAGACAAGTAAGTCACTTCAGGATAAAAATGCATAGACAGATTTTTTTTTCTTGGCTTCTTAGTCTCCATAATTACACACAGGGAATACAAACTGACCTACACACATACTTTGTCTTAAACATAGGGAAACTGAACAGTTAATTCCTTAAAAACAGAGCTACTAATTCATGTTTTTAGACCTGCTCATCATTTTTCTATTACACAAATCAATAGTTCCCAAACTTTTGGGTTTTATGCACAGACCAATAAAATTCAGGGAAAACAACCAGGATTATTTATTTTACAAATAAAAGGTAACCATCTTAGTTTATTAATTATAGTTCTGGAAAAAAAACATACTATCATTTCTTGCTTTTTCATTTCATCACAGATCAAATTATACCTATCTACAGAATGATTATGGGAACCACTGATCTAGAAATCTTTAAAAAAGATGCATATTTTTATTTGACCAACTTACCCTATTCTTAGTTATCAAAGGTCAAATGTTTCAGAGTAGTATGTTTCAAATCAACTTTCAAACAATACCCACTGTTGCCTTTTTATTGTAAACCACTTACTAGCAGATGTGGTACACGGCTTTCTTATTTTTCTATTTTTTAGAAAACTTTTTATAATCTAGAAACTTCTCTAATCTAGTGGTATAAAAGCCATTATTTTCATTTCCTTCAATATCTGCAGTTCCTTGCATTTTTCTTGTACATTTCAGTCATTCAAAAACATAAACAAAAAAGAACCTATAAGAGTAGTGAACCCACATTGCTTTTCACCTGGTAAAATATTTACCACTTACTAGGAATCTTATTTTTCTGGTTGTTATGATCAGGTGACCTTCAGATGGCAGTCCTTTCATTTGAAAAAGATGATGATCGTAATGGACACATAGATTTCATCACAGCTGCATCAAATCTTCGTGCTAAAATGTATAGCATTGAACCAGCTGACCGTTTCAAAACAAAGCGCATAGCTGGTAAAATTATACCTGCTATAGCAACAACCACTGCTGCAGTTTCTGGCTTGGTGAGTTTATTATTATTTCAGTGAAAATGCATCTTTTTCATAGCCTCTTCCCTTTTTCCCCATTATACTACCTCCAACCAGTCACTCAGAGATCTTAGAAAAGGAGAGGTATACATATTGATCTTATAATTTAAAATTGCAAGACATTTGTTAAAGTAATCTACATTTTAAATTTTCACAATAAAAATATATTTTTATTAATTTCAGAGAGGGAGAGAGATTGAAACATCAATGATGAAAGAGAATCATTGATCAGCTGCCTCCTGCATGCCCCACACTAGGGATTGAGCGCAACCCCAGGCATGTGCCCCATCTAGGAATCAAACTGTAACCTCCTGGTTCATAGGTTGATGCTCAACCAGTGAGCCATGCCAGCTGGGCAGGTATATAAACATTTTAACAATAAAAAAATAAGCTCTGTCAAGATAGTTTAATTTTTCTTACAGGCACTAATCCTCTTAATCATCTTTGTGTCCTCCATACCAAGCAGGTACTCTTTTTCTTGAATAAAATGAACTGCCCTGATCTTTGCTGTTGGATTTTAGTGCTCTGCCTTAAAAAATTGTAATTCCCTGTTTGTGATTCAGTTTTCTTACAATTTAATCTTCCCTTAATGATTCAAAATCTTTACAATGGCCCTAATTATTACACTGTATACAGTGTTATTCTTAGAAGTCATGTAATTATCTGCCCCTGTATTGTGCTTAGACTATTGTATTTTTGAGTTCTGCTATCTGCTTTCAAAGTAGGAAGATTACCTGGTTAAGTTAACATATATTTTTTAATAACCTTGTTCACCATGTAGAGAATAGGTGGAGAGTTTGAAAGTATATATGCTAAAACTGGAGAGACTTATAAGAAATTTATATTACTCTAGTCCAATACTTGATTTTACTCTTTATAGAGAAATGCTTGAGAAGAATCTAGGGACATTAAGTAGAGATAATTAAAGTCATTAATAGTTTTAGCCTTTTTATATAATCAGTGTACCTTTTTTTTTATCTAGGTTGCATTGGAGATGATCAAAGTAGCTGCTGGCTATCCCTTTGAAGCTTACAAAAATTGTTTCCTTAACTTAGCCATTCCAATTATAGTGTTTACAGAAACATCTGAAGTAAGAAAAACTGAAATCAGGTATGCATGAAGGTCTATTTCTTGTACATAATAAAATTTTTACCTTTCAAAAGGGAAAAATACTAACTTCACATTTTCTTTTTTTCCTAAATCTATAAATTCTTACCAATACTTCAAGAACAGGTGAAAACCCTATCTTCTTGGAGTATTTTTGACTAAACCAGCCATATAACTCTCACAATACTTAATCTGTCACACTGTTTAGCATTGTACTGTTTTATGGTTTCATATACCTAACTCAAATGAATTAGAAGACACCTTAGTTTCTGACTAATGGATTATCCAATTTAGAATCTAGTTCCAAAAGCTATGTGACATAGCAAAGCATTTGCCCTGGATCTTCATTTTTGGCTTTCCAGACTGGCAACAACCAAAAATTTGAAAACATCTATCTTGGCAAGAGTGTGAGACAGCACTTTCATATATCACTGATGAGAGTATAAAGTAGTGTAACCCATAATATGGGGAATGTAGCACTGTATTTCAAATTTGCAGATACATTTACATTCATATCAAATGATATATGTACAAGATATTCATTCTGGCATCATTTGTCATAACCAAAGATTGGAGCAACCCAACTGTTCAGTAGTAGGGCACTATAACATCCACACAGTGAAACTCATGCAGGTGATTAAAAAAAGAGAGGGGGAAGACTCTCACTAAGTCATACTGATTTATAATGAGATGCTAGAAAAATAAATAAGGAACTGATAAAAGTGGTTACCTGTGTGGTATGTTGGAGAAATAAGTTTATGGAATAATTAGGAGTTGTATTTTCCTCCCCCCACCCCATATTAATATCTAGCTAAGTTACAAATAATGGACTTCTTGGGGCTTTTTATTATTATTATTAAAGGGAAGAAAATTAAAATGTTTTCTGAATATTTTCTACAACAGAAATGGAATATCATTTACAATTTGGGACCGATGGACTATACATGGAAAAGAAGATTTCACCCTCTTGGATTTTATAAATGCTGTCAAAGTGAGACACATATTCACTTAGCTGCTTTGAGTTTATTTTTTATACATTAGTTGCTTTGAGTCTTAGTTTTATACATAAATTTATGGGACAATTTTATAAGTATTATTTTTACTGGCTGTAAAACATTGTCACCCAAAACTTTATATTTAGATGGAGCTTTGATTATTGTTTCTCTTTTGGATATTCACTTTCAGGAAAAGTACGGAATTGAGCCAACAATGGTGGTACAGGGAGTCAAAATGCTTTATGTTCCTATAATGCCTGGTCATGCAAAAAGATTGAAGTTAACGTAAGTATCACACGCTATATGCAAAAGAGTCACAGGAATGGAAACATATAAGCTGGATGTACACTGGAAAATTAAATATAGAGGTTTATCGAAATTTAGATAGAAATATGTGTTTTACTCCTAATGGCAATCAAAAGACCGTGAATCTACCAAGCTCAGTTGGCTACCTCTCAAGAGAGATTCTTAAGATTATAATACCCTTGTGAATTTATTGTAGTTCAGTGTTAACTTTTCAGCCAATAGGCTTAGAAACCTGATTTGATCAACATATCAAGTGAAAATAGATCCACCTCTCCTGTGGAAACACATAATGACCAGGAATATGAGACTGAAGTATAAAAACAAAAATGCGTAATTATTATTTTCATTCATTCACAATTTTTTTTTTAGGAGTATCAACTATACCCCTACTTTTATAAGCATTAGGGGTATAGCAGTGAGCAAAGCCAAGTCCTTGTCCTACTTGGAGAGTTTGCATAACAACTAGATAAGTACGTCAGATAGTATTAAATGCTATGGAGAAAAGAAAGCAGAATAAGGGGGTAAATTGCTATATTATATTAAGTAGTCTAGTTAATCCTTCTGCTTGTCATAGGTAGCATTTCAGCAGGGACCTAAAGAAAGAAAGGGAACCAAAAAAGTCAGTCTTTACAATGGTCTGCAAGGCCCTAAAAGATCTGGTTCCCAGTTACTCCTTTAAATTCCTTTCATACTTCTCTCCCTTTACTCTCAAAATTCTATCTATACTGGTCATTCTTTCCTTTCTTTGAACACTCCAGGCATGCACTAGCATGAAACCTTTGCTCTCTTGTTTCCTCTGCTTGTAACTCTTTCTGAGATAACAACCTGGCTAATTCTCACCTCTGGTCTTTGTACCTCTTGAAGAGGCCTCCGTGAGCCCTGTTAAAATGCTACATTCTATCTGCTACCCCCTCCTCGCATGCTTGATCTCCTTTGCTCTACTTTTTCTCTTTAACATAGAATTTATCACTGACTTGTAGCTACTATATAATGTTTATTATTAATTATCTGTTTCCCCCAGCACCTAGACCATTAGCTTCACAAGGGGTTAAATCTCTATTTACACGGATATATTTCAAGAACCTAGACCAGGGGTCCTCAAACTACGGCCCACGGGCCACATGCAAATACAAATATTGTATTTGTTCCCGTTTTGTTTTTTTACTTCAAAATAAGATATGTGCAGTGTGCATAGGAATTTGTTCATAGTTTTTTTTTTAAACTATGGTCCGGCCCTCCAACGGTCTGAGGGACAGTGAACTGGCCCCCTGTTTAAAAAGTTTGAGGACCCCTGACCTAGACCATTTGTAATACTTAAGCAATAA
>NW_005871207.1:2828743-2862100 GCF_000147115.1 Myotis lucifugus | reverse complement strand
AAAAAGAAGCCCTGTTAAAATCTGAAGAAAAAAAAAAGAACCCTAGACCCATGCCTGGCACAAAATAGACATTAATAAATATTTGCCATATGAATAAATGAATCTCCACATGATGGTGCTATAACAGATATGTCAACTTTAACTATGATTATCAGTTAATGAGGTTATTCACTGTTTTTTATTATTATAATCCAGTCTTAATTATCTATACTTCACAAACAGAATTCCTATTATATTAGCTAAGGCAGTGGTCGGCAAACTGCGGCTCCCGAGCCACATGCGGCTCTTTGGCCCCTTGAGTGTGGCTCTTCCTAAGCCTTAGGAATACCCTGATTAAGTTAATTACAATGTACCTACCTATATAGTTTAAGTTTAAAAAATTTGGCTCTCAAAAGAAATTTCAGTCGTTGTACTGTTGATATTTGGCTCTGTTGACTAATGAGTTTGCCGACCACTGAGCTAAGGCATTAATTTGGCTCATATTGGTTGTGTTTTTTTAATTCAGATCCTTAAGTATCTTTTGGATAAAGAGTAGTATTTAGAAATATGTCATATACTAACTAGATGAGATTGGAATGTGTGGTCCTGAAGTGTATTAACTAGTGAAATTTAAAATTTGCTGTGAATATTCATAAAAATACTTTATAGAATTGGCTAATATGTGTAAGCTCCAGCATGATGTTTTGTGAATGATATTTCTCATTTGATTACATTGTTTACTTAGCAGATAACTTACTGAGTATCTGTGAAGTGGCTTGATAAGCTTGACTTCAGAAATACCTGGGTTCACATCCTTCCTCAGCTATTTCATTGTTTTGTCACATGGAGTAGTAGCTTATTGAACTTTTTTGAACTTAGTTTCCTATCCACAAACAGGAATGTTTGTGCTATTGAATACTAAAGTAATAGTAAGGGCTAGTATTGTAATAGCAAGTAAAAAACATTCCATAAATAATTACTCCTGTTAATGTTCTGTCATCATACATCTTTACCAAATAGACCAGTGGTCGGCAAACTCATTAGTCAACAGAGCCAAATATCAACAGTACAACAATTGAAATTTCTTTTGAGAGCCAAATTTTTTAAACTTAAACTATATAGGTAGGTACATTGTTATTAACTTAATTAGGGTACTCCTAAGGCTTAGAAAGAGCCATACTCAAGGGGCCAAAGAGCCTCATGTGGCTCGCAAGCCGCAGTTTGCTGACCACTGAAATAGACCTTGCTCTCAAGGAGTTCACAGTTTAAGGAAAAATCACATGTTAACCATTAAAATGTAATTGAGCCCTGACCGGTTTGGCTCAGTTGATAGAGTGTCGGCCTGCAGACTCAAGGGTCCCAGGTTGGATTCCGGTCAAGGGCATGTACCTTGGTTGCGGGCACATCCCCAGTAGGGTGTGTGCAGGAGGCAGCTGATCGATGTTTCTCTCTCATCGATGTTTCTAACTCTCTATCCCTCTCCCTTCCTCTCTATAGAAAAGTCAATAAAATATATTTTTTTTAAAAATGTAATTGAATAGTTATTATAATAAAGGTTTTTACAGAATACTATGGGTAGTACTAAATCAAACCTGCTTAGGGTAAATTTTATTTGCACTACTTTTGAAAATGGATTATATCAGGCAAAAGCAATAGTTTGTGCAAAGGCATGCAGCTAATAATAAAAAGCATACATGATCTATTTGGAAAATCAAGTATTTTTGAATGACTTAACGGTGAGATGGATAAGAGTAAGTGGTGGAAAGAATGAAAGTTATATATGGGACAAACTTATCTTTGTAAAATGGAAGGAGCTACTATTGAGGATTAAAAATGTTGTAGTTCAGAGCCTGGCATGAGCTAGGTATGATAGATAACATTATTAGGCAAGAGAATAAAATAAGATTTACTTTTTAAGAGAATGTTGGCAGCAGAGTAGATTGGAGGTAGAAGAGAAACTGAAGACAGCTGTCTAGAAGCTAATGCAGTAATAGGGTATATAGATGATGGTTTGATTTAAGACAGCAGTGACAATAGAAAAAACTAAGTGGGGGGTTAGAGTTTTTTTTAATCAATTACAGTTTACATTCAGTATTATTTATTCTTGTATTAGTTTCAGGTGTATGCACAGTGGTTAGACCAGTGGTCGGCAAACCGCGCCTCTTTGGCCCCTAGAGTGTGGCTCTTCCACAAAATACCACGTGCAGTATTTTAAATATGAGGGAAGCTTTTCTCAACAGGTTTCAGGAATTCAGAAACAGCAAAGTGACATTAGCCTTTGTTAAAAATCTCTCAATGCTACTGTAACAGAATTAAATTTTTCTCCCCTTTAATATTGACATTGGCAACTTTGAAATGCAATTGCTGGATTTAAAAAACAAAGATCTGTGGAGCTTGAAATTTGAACGTCTTTGTGCTGATATAGAAATATTGGAGAAAAACAAATGTGAACTTAGTTCACAGCACAAGTGGTCTGCTTTGAAAGACCTGGAGAAGGAAGATATGTTGATTTTTAACACCTGGAATAGTATTCCTGACTCATATAATCAACTGAAAAAACTAGTGTTTGCTGTTCTTTCCTTATTCGGGTCTACATATTTATGCGAACAATCATTTTCAAGCATGAACCTTATCAAGATTAAATTGAGAAGTCGTCGTATTGATGAGAACCTGGAATCGTGCCTAAAATTAAAAACAACATACAAAGCTGACTTACCCAAACTTTCCAAGGAGATGCAAGGCCATTGTTCACATTAGTGTTTGTCAGTCATTGTCATGATTTAATTTTATGGATATTGTAAGGTAAATTGTAAGGAATTTAATTTTATCAGTAAATAATATCGTTATTAAGTATGATATCAAGTTTTATTCAACGTACCTATAGTTTAACTAAGACTTAGAACTATAAGTAAAGTTTATTAAGTTAATTTTAGGGAACGTTGTGGAGTGAAAGAAGTTGTAGTGTCGAGGATTGAGAAAGGTATCTTGAGATGGTTTGGACATACAGAGAGGATGAACAAAAGGAGATAGATGAAACAAGTATACAAGACGAGTGTGGATGGGAGAGTTGGAAGGGGTCGACCTCAGCGAACGTATCTCAATCAGATTGAGGACGTTAGCAAAGGCCAGCTTAGGAGTACCCTAATTAAGTTAATAACAATGTACCTACCTATATAGTTTAAGTTTAAAAAATTTGGCTCTCAAAAGAAATTTCAATCGTTGTACTGTTGATATTTGGCTCTGTTGACTAATGAGTTTGCCGACCATTGGGTTAGACAATCATATTTTACAACATGGTCCCCCATCCCCCATGTTTTAAGTACCCCTCTGATCCCATTGGTAGTTGTTACAATATTATTGACTATATCCTTTATGCTGTAATTTACATTCCTGTGACTATTTTGTAACTACCAATTTGTTTAAGTGTTTTTTTGGTACGTAGGATAAACATAGGATATAAGGGAAAGGTGAAACTTAATGTGTTTTACTGTGATGTTTCTAGCTTGCATTCAAAGATTTAAATATTGCTTGCTTTTTACTCTTTACAGAGACAGGAATGAGAAGAATAAACCATATAGGAGTTATAGGAGAATTTGTTTTCTTAAATCATTGCTTTCAAAAAGCATTTTGGGTTTTTTATGTTTTTTGTGTGTTGGAGAATTTGTTTCACTTTTTGTTTTTGAATAAATGGTTTATATTCTTTACCACTACTAGCAGTGGTCCATAGTGATTCACTGTTAGGTAAATGAGTGTCTTAAGTTTAGAGCTTTTAGTTAAAAAAAAATAGAATAGATGAAAACAGATGTATTATTGGGGTTAAAATGAAATTAAAGTCTAGATACAAGTTTGATTCTCTGGGCAATGTTAGTCAGCAAATCATTCATTTTAGGAATTTACCAAATTATTTGTCTTTGGTTATTTTTCTTAGAATGCATAAACTTGTGAAACCTACTACTGAAAAGAAATATGTGGATCTTACTGTGTCATTTGCCCCAGATACTGATGGAGATGAAGACTTGCCTGGACCTCCAGTAAGATACTACTTTAGTCATGACACTGATTAACAGAAGTTGTCTTAAACTTGCTGCAGCACTTCTTTGATTTTAGAAAGAGTGACTTAATTCAGAGCTGCAAAATGAGCTCATATTACTAATGGATTTCTCTTTGAGGAAACCTTAATTTAAGGGACATAACATCAGGAAACTACACTGAAGAATTGCAAAACATTTTGGAGCATAGTATACACTTGTTATGTGGACATGATCACAAGCAACTTTGAATTGGAATGCCATTTTATAATGCTTACAACAAATTTGTGTATTAACCTCTCTGGATGAATAGAAGGAAAAAATATGTATCCATGACAAGAAGAGATAAAAGATTTAAAAAAAATTAAAGTAACAAATGCAACTATCCACAAAGTTTAATCCTATTTTATGAATTTCTTATTTGTTTAGTTTTTTGAGGCCTGTTTTTCTATACAAATAGTGTCAGGCACCCTGTACCTCTCATGATTAGACTTTGAATTTAACACCAGTGGGAAGTAGAGAGATGGTGAATGAAGAGTAGACATTTTAAGTTTTATAGTTGCAGTTTACTGTCCTATTACCTCTGCTAGTTTAACCAGAGTTTGTTATATCACCGTCTCCCAAAAATCAGGATCTTTGTTGATAGCATCAGTGTTGTAAGCCATGAGCAGTAGGTCAGATGACTAAATGTTAACTGTATTACATGGACTCTGACAACCCTCTTAGAGAATCCGTGAATGTGAATAGATGTAGCTAATCATTTGATTCTTCACTATGCCTTCTCATGTGGCCGTTTTATTTATTTGGAACTCTAGACCTAATTGTCATAGTATGTAAGATTAAAAGGTTTTGTGAAGGGAGTGTTTTTTAAAAGTAGTTGAAAACTAGAAATTAAAAAATTATCACTAGTTGAGTCTTGGATTTTTTTTTCCAGCAGCTTAATAAACAGGAAAAAAATAATTTAATATTTTATGTTAAAAAGAAACGTATTATTTTATTCTGCATTCCCAGAAAGGGAGTTGATGAAAATAAAAATTTATTTTTTTAGGTCTTTGATGACAGAAACTTTCTGTTTTCTGATATGAGCTGTTGCATATGTTCATATAAGTGCTATCATTACAATGACATAAAGTATACTCAACACTGTAAATTCAATGAAAACAGCAAGTGTTTCTTTTTCTAAAACTACCGTGTATTTTAAAGCAAGTTTAAACCACAGAAGTCATTTTCCTCCAGCTGCTTTTCTTCTGCTCCCCTGTTCAGACCATTAGTAGGTACTTTGATAAAACTAAATTCACATCAGTATTACTCCAATTAGGTATATTTTTATATCCTCAACTTTTATTTTATTTACAGATACTTTAAATGACTATCAACCAGCTTTGTTATTTTATTCTTTTGTAAAAGTATTATCCAGTTGAGAAAATAAATTTCTTTAGGAGTAGAAGGTGAAATTGTATGGTTAACAGATAGATAATCTGTGCATTGGGAAGTGGAGAGAAGTGGACAGGATGAATTTAAAGGAAATGGCTACCTTTGAAATAAGCAATTAATTTTTGGTTCCTCATATCCTACTCTATCCAATTGTGCATATTAGAAATATAATGCTTAAAATTAATGTTACTTAAAATTGAACCCAGAAACATCAGAGTTCTATGGCTTAGAACTTTAGAGGGTAGGAATAATAAAAGGACTTTTCTGTAAGAAGCCTTTTTCCCACTTTTATATTGTTTTGTGCTCCATGATAGTAACTGATATTTTCCAGGTAGCCATTCAGTAAGTCAACTATGATCTAATAGCTTGCTTATCATTTGATGTAAATCTCCAAATCTCTTCCAAAGTAAGTTTAGAATGTGTTCTCAATTCTTATTTATAGAGACCAGTGTGTTAGCAGATACAAACAAAATCAACAGGGATTAAACCTGAAACCCTTTTGTTGTTGTTGTTGTTGTTTTCTGTAGGTAATGGTTATTGCCATTAATTTCTTCTGTTTAGTTCTAAGCTGGAAAGCCAAGATGAAGTTAATGACAATTTTTTTCATTCTGTAGTTTATTTCTGTACTATGATATTAGTACTGGTGATTGCAATACCAGGTGCAAAAAATTAATTATTTAATTTTGTATGGTGCCACTGAGTAATTTTTTACTTGCTAAAAATAAATTAAGAAATTTGACAATATCTTTGTAAATCCAGAGATTTCAATTTTACTATTTATTTTGTGCATAATGTTGCTTTGGTGTTTCCTAATTTTCAAGTTTTGCAGTCATGGAGATACAAAGTCACTGGATGTGGAGGGACATTACTTCAAAGTTTTTTTGGCTCCTGGAAAGTCTATTAAAACAATTGGGGGTAAATGGTGGTGACCATGTAAAACCCAGAAGACCTGCTAAATCCCAAACTGTTAGCTGCAGATTTCTAATGCCTGTTTTGGAGTTCAAAGTAGTTATGTTAACTCATCTATAAGTTCCTCTAAATTGTCCCAAAGATAGAACTTGGAATTAGATGCGTATCATTGAGTTTACTATTTTATAATTAGTAAAATGAAGACAGAAAGAAAATTGTTCTCTTGAGATTTTGAGAAAAAACCTCTTGACCTAATAATTCATAATGAATATTATCAAAAATTTATTGTAATCATCTATATAATAAAAGCTTAAGTGACCTTTACAACACAACAACTGGTCGCTATGATGCGCTCTGATCATCAGGGTGCAAATGCTCAATGCAGGAGCTGCCCCCTGTAATCAGTGTGCTCCCACAGGGGAAGCGCCGCCCAGCCAGAAGTGGGCTCACGGCTGGTGAGCACAGCACAGCAGTGGACTGCGAGAGGGCACAGGCCAGGCTGAGGGACACCCCCTCCCTCCCCCAGTGCACGAATTTTGTGTACCGGGTCTCTAGTAAGTATGTAATTACTCAATATAGAACCACTAGGTATGAGTTTGGCTATTTTACTTTTAACAAATTCAATAGGACATTGAGATCTTGGAGATTATAGTAGGTAATGAAAAGGTAATTTGTGTTTATTTTTGTATTGCTATGTCCTATCTTTTTTGTTTGTTTATATATATCTATATCTATATATACCTATATATATCTATATATATATATATATATAGATATATATATATATAGATAGATATATAGATATCTTTATTGATATTTACAGAGAGGAAGGGAGAGGGATAGAGAGTTAGAAACATCGATGAGAGTGAAACATCGATCAGCTGTCCCCTGCACACCCCCTGCTGGGAATGTGCCCGCAACCAAGGTACATGCCCTTGACCGGAATCGAACCTGGCACCCTTCAGTCCGAAGCCGGCGCTCTATCCACTGAGCCAAACCGGTTAGGGCCTATCTTTGTTTTTTAATTGAGAAACAAATATTCAAAAAATATATTCAAAAGAGTACATAAAATATAAATACACAGTTTAAGGAATCATTTTAAGGTAGCTATTTGTATAACCAGCTCTCAAATCATTAGAACACTGACAGCAGCCCAGAAACTCCCCTTGTAGTCCCTTCCTAATCAACCAGCTTCTCCCCACATAGCTTCTGGCAATAATACTACCCTAGTTCCTGTGATAACTATGTCATTTTTAATTCTTGTTAGTGTTACCACCTATGTCCGCACTTAAACAATGCCATTTATACTTTTTGATGGTTTTGAACTTTTATGTAAATGGAACCATACTGTATTCTTCTGTGGCTGCTTCTTTCATTGAACAAGGGATTCATTCATGTTGTTGCCTGTAGCTATACTTCATTCATCATCATTGTTGTATAATTTAACTTTGCAATAACATACCACAATTTATTCATTCTATTGACTGCAGACAATTCTGATGTTTTTAGTTTGGGGCAATCACAGTTCCCAATGAACATTATTATATGTATCTCCTAGTGCAGGTGTAACAGGAATAGGATTGCTTTGTCATAGGGTATTTATATCTTAAATCTTATTAGATAATAACAGTTTTTCCTGAGCAGTAGAGATGTCCTGTTTCTCAGCTATGCATACACGAAACACAGTTTATTTTTGTATTATTATTTATTAATTGTATTATTTTTTCATACAAACAACTGTAAACCTACTTTTGCCCTGCTCTATATATATAGCTATACATACATATATATATCTATAGGTATATATACATCTTTTTCTGAATTTTTTGGCTCCTTTTCTATACTTGTACTGTCTATTGTCTTCATCACTATAACAAATATATTGTTTTTTATATTTGGCAGAACTAGTCCTTGTTGTTCTGTAAGACTGTCTTGGTTATTCTTAGCCCTTTGTATTTTCACTTCTCAAATTTCTATTTGCAAATATGGAAATCTGTCACTCTTACAGTTTCCAATTGTCTTGCTGTAATTTTCAGTCTTTTATCTACCTGAACATGAAAACCATTATTTTATAGTCTGTGTTTAATAATTCCCAAATCTGAAATTCTCTTGGTCTTGTTTTTATTTTTCTTTTGTTTCTGCCAATCCTCATTTCTTATATTTTTGTGTGTCTTTCTATTTTTTAATGTATGCCAACACTGTATTTGAAAAATTGTAGAAACAATTTGATGCCCAGCATGATCATTTTCATCCTCCACAGAATTTTTTCATACGCTCTACCAGATACTTGGGCACTAGTAGTTTGGGATTATTTTTACCCAGTTTTAGAAACTGAGATTTTTCTGAGTTATTCATGTCACTCAGAGCTGAACTGTAGACTGTAGTAGTGCTCTTTCTTCCTGTTAACCCTTACTCCTACAATCCAGAAGGGTTGCAAAGTGTGGGCTGGGGTTAATAGGGCCCCCACCTCTTGGCTGGCACTAGATTCAACCTTTGAATCCCTAGCCCCTTAGCTGTTCTCAGCTTCTCAGTGGACTCTTACTTACAAATTTTCCAAAGCTCTCAGGGAACAAGTGATCCCATACAAAGGGTTCACCTTAATGAAGTTCTATTTTTCCCAGATATTAGCCTGATAATTATTCACTGACAATTCTGATGCCTTCCCAACATTTTTAAAATATATTTTGTCCAACTTCTCTAAATATTCTCAAATAAGAATGTTAAACTAAATTTACCTAGCCACTTTATTTCTTAACTGTTGATTAGTGTAAAATATAATTGATTTCTTTGTATTGCTTCTGTATCTGGAAACTTACTAAACTCTAATGATTCTTATAATTATTTGTAAATTCTTTTGGACCACCTATATAATCTTGAAAGAGGGACAGTATTTAGTCTTTTTTTAAGATTCAAATTTTGTTTTTGTTAATCTTCTCTGTTGTATGTTACTTTTCCATTATTTTCTGCTTTTATCAATATTGCTTAGTTTTTTCCTATTTTCTTTAGGGTTTTTTTACTATTCTTTTTTTCTAACTTCTTGAGATGAATGCACTTCATTCATTTTCAGCCTATCTTCAAACATATGCATTTAAAAGTTATAAATATCTCTATATTACTATAATATTTTATACTTACATTATATCATACTCTAATCGCTGTTGTAGCCACATTCCACAAATTTTGATATGTATGCAGGGTGTGACAAAAGTAGGTTTAGGTTGTAAGTATGCAAAAATAGTTTATTCTTGTATTATTATTTATTAATTATTGTATTATTTTCCATACGAATAATTGTAAACCTACTTTTGCCCCACCCTGTGTGTGTATGTGTATTTATTTATTTATTGTTAATATTTAAAATATTTTCTATTTTTCATTAGGAGTTCCTCTTTGACTCTTGATTTTTTTAGGATAGTGTTTCTTCCTATCAGCCTAGAGTTTGAATTTTGGGGCTTTTTAAATCCAATTTGATAATTTTTATCTTCTAACTGGAACACTTAGGCCATTTATATTCCATGTAATTACTGATAGATTTATTTCTGCCATTTTATTTTATGGGGATTTTCTGTTCTGTGATTGTTTTTCTCTAATTTCTTACCTTTTAAAATTTGTATTTACTTGGTTTCTTTACTCCATTTATTGCCAATTCTCTCAACTCTAGACACCCTTTGGTATTCTGAAGTTTTGGAAAGTACATTTCTCCTTTGCCATTAGGCTTCCTTTAGGTTCCATAAATAGCACTAGAAGGAGACTAGAATGCTGGACAAATGGAGAAGAGACTTACTTTTACCCTTTCCATTTGCTTCCTGATGTCAGCATGCTTTTCTGCCAGTGGTTGTGGTTGGCTTCTAGGCACTAACTCTTCTCTGGCACTCTGCAGGGTATCTCATCTCGGCTTCCAGTTCTAACAATCTCACTCTCTGCCCTTGAGTGTTGTGTGCCTTGCTGACATTTTCAGTCCTACCAAGACCTATTTAACCAATTCCTTAGGTTAAATTCTTTCTTAATATAAATGATATAGTTTCCCTTTTCCTAAGCTGTACACCTTTTTTTCTTTACTAGTTTAGCAGCTTTTGTCTTTTGATAATTACCTTATTTTACAACATGCATATACAGATTAAGACTAAAGTGAGTCATTATCTTTACCTTTTTGCAGATTATTATAGTTTCTGAAAATGGCCACAGCAATATTTCCAATCTCACATGCTCATCTAGAGGCTTGTCACACACTCCCAACCCCCATCAAGAGATAGAGTCTATTTCAACTTCCTTTGAACCCAAACAAAATTTTTTTACTGCCTCAGCTAATATACACTGAGTGGCCAGATTATTATGACCACCTGACATTTGTAGGCAAATTAGCTATAATTTCCCGCTGAAGTTGCTAGAGGGCCAGATCATTATAAACATCTGAATAGCACAACATACCTAAGTATCATTGCTGATCAGCTTCATCCTATCATGTTGATGGCGTATCCCAATGGAGATGGCTTCTTCCAACAAGACAGTGCGCCATGCCACAGTGCTTGTATTGTGCAGGAGTGCTTTCAAGAACATGAGGGAGACTTTACCTTGCTTAGGTGGCCCCCATAATCACCAGATCTCAATCCAATTGAGCATTTGTGCGACAAAGTTAAAAGAACCATCAGGCAGCTGGTTCCACAATCATCAAATCTCACAGAACTGGACAGTGCTATTCATCAGGCATGGTGTCAGATTCCTCGCATCACCTTTCAACATCTCGCGGAGTCAATGCCAAGAAGAATCACCACAATATTGAAGGCAAAAGGTGGCTCAATGAAGTACTGATGGGGTGGTCATAATAATCTGCCAGTCATAATAATCTGGCCACTCAGTGTAACAGAATGCAGCATATGTAACACTGTATGATTTCCAAGGTTAGGTCATAGAGGCTTTCTCTTGGCTCTTCCTTTCTTGCTTGCTGACTCCCTCTTTAAAAATTCAACCTTGAAATCCAGACATCATGCTGTGAGGTAGCCTAAACTAGGAGAGAACAGCCCCAAACTACTACCATCATCAGGTGTCAGGAGTATGAATAAGCAAAACTTTCAGACGAGATTGGGCACATTCAGGGTGGTATGGCCGTAGACTGTAAGCAAAACTTTCACATTTGCTGTGCCCTTCCAATTACCTGACCCACAAAAATCCATGAACACGGATTGTTTATGCAACTAAGTTTTGGGATTATTTATTATGCTGATGTAATAACTAGAATAATGCTCTAATTTCTACTTGCATACTATAGTCATATATTCTATTTCTGTTATGCATTTTAATTCTGTTATCTTTTAATTCTACAAGACTTTATTATTTTGCTTATAGAATCAATGTTTATATTTACCTACACAATATCACTTTCTTTGCTCTTTATTCTGTTTTGTAACTCAGGCTTGTCATCTGGGATACATTTCTATTGGGAATATTTCCTTCAGAGTTTTAATTTGTGAAAGACTGCTCTGGCATACTTGCTTATGATTCTTTTGTATGAAAAATCTTTATTTTGCCATCATTCTGCAAATATATTTTTGCTAAATGTAAAATTCTGATTTGATGTTTATTATCTTTCAGCACATTGGAGATATTTTTCTACTCTCTTATGACTCCCCCTGTTGCTGTTTAGTCAGCTGTCAGGCTAAATATTAGATCTTCAGAGAAATCTCTTCATCTGTATTTCTTTTATGCAATTTAATTATTATGTGTCTGGATATAGATTTCTTTTATAAATCCTGTTCGGGGTTTGTTTGTGTGTGTGTGTTTTTTTCAGCTCTTTGAATCTAGATTTGTCTTTTTGGTTAGTTCTGGGAAAGTCCCAGTTATTTGTCTTTTACATTTATCAAGATTCATAAAAATGGTTTCCCCATTTTATTTCATGCAATATGTAGATGTTTCTTCAGCTTCTCTCTTTGCCCTTCTATCATGGGTTCTTGGCCTAGAAATTGTGGGTGGAAAATCTTGATTAAATAAAGATCCAATATCGAGGAAAAGGGTAGTTCTTGATTTGCAGCATGAATTAATTTTCCTGCTTGTACTTGAAACATTGGTGTGGTGTGTTTAATAAAAGTTAGTTAATTAAATACTGAATAGTTAGATGCTTTTTTAATTCTTATTTTATCCTTGACTTATAGCTTAGTTCCTAATAAATTTTTCTCTAGGGAGCATTTTTTCCTTGCTGGTTAGCTTAATATCAGTTACCTATCCTATCATATTTTTAAGTGGTTTTTAATTTCTGAAGTTGGGAAAAATACATTGAGGCAATATCTTTATTCTGATTCTATCATTGCTCTTGCCTTTTATGTCAAGAGAACGCTGAATGCTGACATGTGTTGACACGAAACAAAATCTCATTTATTTTTAATAGTATTTCTTTGTAAACACCTTAACTTTCTCCAAGCCTCCTGATTTTAACCCTTAGGGCTTTACAACTTCCATTTCCCAGTTCAAGGCAACTTAAAGCCAAGGGCTCTAGCATTCCTACTGTACCCCACTCAGCTATGAGCCCAAACTCCTGAAACAATTTAGGGCTCCCCAGTTTTCTTAAAACTTCAGCACTGTTTGTCAAGATAGGTTTTGGCCTTTTTAATTTTTCTTAGAAAGTACTATTTCCACTCGCATTTACTGTTCCAGTTCACCCTTCTATTACCTTTCTGCTTTTGAAAGAAAAGTATGTCATTCTACAGAAGATAGTCTAATTATTTGAGTCTCTCTCCATGTGTTCCTCTAATTCCATCAATTTATGTCATTTCAAAATCTGAAATGCAAGGAAGTTGAGTAATTTGGCCTGATCCCAAAACAGACTGAATCAGTTCTATTTCTAAAAGTATTGGAATTTTACATGAACAGCCCATTTTGTCATCCCTTTCCATTTCCTATTTTTTCCACTCCTGCTCTGAAGATGGCCCCTAGTCCAGGCGCTGCACTGTAGCTGTGGCAGCATGAGCGCCTTAACAAGTTCATTCTAAAACTTATTCTGAAAAGCAAAGAAACTAGACTAGACCAAACAATTTTGAAAAGAACAAAGTTGGACTTGTACCTCCTGATACCAAGAATTACTGTAAAAATATAGTAATCAAGGTAGCATGATATTGGCAAAAGGGTAGGAACATAGATAAATGGAAAGCGATTCATAAAAATATGATCAGTTGATTCTTTACAAAGATGCAAAGGTGATTTAATAAATAATGGGTGATTTTTTAAAACAAATGTTGCTGAACAATTACAGGCCTAAATGCCAATAAAATTAACCTTGATGCATCCCTCATACCTTAAGCAAAAATTAATTGCAAGTGAATCATAGACCTAAATGTAACACATAAGACTATAACACTTCTCAGGGGGGAAAAAAACAGCAAAAAAATCGTTGTGGTTTTGGTTAGTCAGAGAGTTCTCAAATACAACACTAAAAGTAAGGAAAAGTTGAAAATTTATACTTCATCAAAACTGAAAACTTCTGTTCTTTTTTACTTATTAAAATAATAAAAAACAAACAAACACAATATTCACAAATTATATATTTGACAAAGGACCTGTTTTTAGAACATGCATAGAAGTATCAAAACTCAGCCACAATCAAACAACCCAATAAAAATATGGACAAAAGACTTAAACAGAGAAACCAAGATGGCGGCATAGGTAAACACCGGAAATTGCTGCCTCGCACAACCACTTGAAAAATACAACTAGCCCTGGCTGGTTTGGCTCACTGGATAGAGCAGGGGTGGGCAAACTTTTTGACTCGAGGGCCACAATGGGTTCTTAAACTGGACCGGAGGGCCAGAACAAAAGCATGGATGGAGTGTGTGTGTGAACTAATATAAATTCAAAGTAAACATCATTACATAAAAGGGTATGGTCTTTTTTTTTTTTAGTTTTATTCATTTCAAACAGGCCGGATCCGGCCCGCGGGCCGTAGTTTGCCCACGGCTGGGATAGAGTGTCGGCCTGGGGACTGAAGGGTCCCAGGTTCGATTCCAGCCAAGTGCATGTACCTTGGTTGCGGGCACATCCCCAGTAGGGGGTGTGCAGGAGGCAGCTGATCGATGCTTCTCTCTCATCCATGTTTCTAACTCTCTATCCCTCTCCCTTCCTCTCTGTAAAAAAATCAATAAAATATATTTTTTTAAAAAATACAACTAAAAGACAAAACAGACATCATCCAGAACCACAGGAAGGCTGGCTGAGTGGAAATTCTACAACTAGAAGGAAAGAAAAAAGCACGCTGAGACTCAGAGGAGGTGCAGAAGTAAAGTGCAGAGGTACGGAGGCTCGAGCACACACTGAAAGGGGCTGGCAACGGAGGACGCCAGTGTCTTTTGCAATCGGGAGGGAGGCACCAGCACCCCACGGCCCTGACTCCAGTTCCGGGAGAGTCTCTGGGGACCCAGACTCAAATGGGGAGAAACTGGACTGTCTGGCAGCGGGCGGAACTCGAGGGCGGCTTTCTCTCAGAGGTGCTTGCAGCGATTACCAGGACACTGAGACCTGGGACCTCTTAGGGCAGGACTGAGGATCAGCCATAGCTGTTTGCTCCGCCCTGTTGATTCCCTGAGACCCCACCCCACCCAAGCTGTGCCCAGAGGCTTTTGCATGTGAATGGGCTGGCCCTTTGAGATCTAAAATTACCTAACAAACTGCAGCTGGGTCAGAAAGACCCAGAACATCCAAAAGAAGGCCCAAGGCCCCACAGCAGCTTGCATTTCTTCACAGCTGGGCCTCATCTGGGCACCTCCAAAACCCAAACAAGGAAGAGGAACCTCCAGATCTCTCCGTAGCTCCTGCTGGGTAGCCTCAGGCAGAGGCTAAATTAACACCTCCTTAGAGATCCAAGACCCTGTGTACCCAGTGGTCAGATTGAGACCATCCAGATTATAACTCCTCAGATCCATAAGGGACACACTCAGGGGGCAGACTCAGTGAGCACCAAAGCCCCACTGAAGCAAGTCTTGCCCCAGAAGGGTGTCTTCAGCACAGTTCTCCCAGTGTAGACACAGCTGATTCTCAAAGACAATTGGCCTGGAGGTCAATTCCTCCCAGGGATACCTACAACAATCAAGACTTAACTACAACAAGACTGTGCACACAGCCCACAAAGGGGTGCACCAAGAGTGTCCACCCCCAGGTAATTGGGGAGGCTGAGCCACTGGGCCCTATAGGACACCTAGCACAGAAAGCCACTCTATCAACACAGGGAAGCATAAAAAATGCAGAGACAAAGAAACAGATCACAAATGACAGAAATGGAGGAAAGCAAACTACTGGATATAGAGTTCAAAACCACGGTTATAAGGTTTTTCAAGAATTTTCTAGAAACCGCTGACAAATTTAGTGAGATCCTTGAGGATATGAAAAAGGACCAACTAGAAATTAAGCATACACTGACTGAAATAAAGAATATTATACAGAGATCCAACAGCAGACAAGAGGATCCCAAGAATCAAGTCAAAGATTTGAAATACGAAAAAGCAAAAAACACCCAACCAGAAAAGCAAAAAGAAAGAGGAACCCAAAAATATAAAGATAGTGTAAGGAGCCTCTGGGACAACTTCAAGCGTCCCAACATCCGAATTATAGGGGTTCCAGAAGAAGAGAGAGAGCAAGATATTGAAAACCTATTTGAAGAAATAATGACAGAAAACTTCCCCTACCTGGTGAAAGAAATAGACTTACAAGTCCAGGAAGCGCAGAGAACCCCAAACAAAAGGAATCCAAAGAGGACCACACCAAGACACATCATAATTAAAATGCCAAGGGCAAAAGACAAAGAGAAAATCTTAAAAGCAGCAAGAGAAAAAAGTCAGTTACCTACAAGGGAGTACCCATACGATTGTCAGCTGATTTCTCAACAGAAACTATGCAGGCCATAAGGGAGTGGCAAGAAATATTCAAAGTGATGAATAGCAAGAACCTACAACCAAGATTACTTTATCCAGCAAAGCTATCATTCAGAATTGAAGGTCAGATAAAGAGCTTCACTGATAAGAAAAAGCTAAAGGAGTTCATCACCACCAAACCAGTATTATATGAAATGCTGAAAGGTATTCTTTAAGAAGAGGAAGAAGAAAAAGGTAAAGATGAAAATTATGAACAACAAATACATATCTATCAACAAGTGAATCTAAAAATCAAGTGAATAAAAAATCTGATGAACAGAGTAAACTGGTAAATATAATAGAATCAGGGGCATAGAAAGGGAGTGGACTGACAATTCTCGGGGGGGAAAGTGCTGTGGGGGGTGTGGGAAGAGACTGGACAAAAATTGTACACCTATGGATGAGGACAGTGGGGGGGTAAGGGCAGAGGGTGGGGTGGGAACTGGGTGGAGGGGAGCTATGGGGGGAAAAAAGAGGAACAACTGTAATAATCTGAACAATAAAGATTTATTTTTAAAAAAAGACTTAAACATATTTTACCAAATTCAGGATATGATTGACAAAACATGAAAAAATGCTTAACATAATCATTAGGGAAATACATATTAAAACCACAGTGAGACCACTATATACTTACAAGAATCTTTTCTCTTTTTTTTTAATGACAATAAGTGCTGGTGAGAATGCAACTAGAACGCTCAAGATATGGATAGCAGAGATGCAAAAAGGACCATTTGTGAGAAGAGTTTGGCAGTTTTATATAAAGTTATACACACACTATCCTTAGAGATTTATCCAGGTGAAATGAAGACTTATGTTCACACAAAAATCTTTATAATAATATTTATATCGGTTAATTAATAATTGCCCAAAACTGGAAACCCTAATACATTTAAATTGGTAGGTAGATTTAAAAAAACTGGTATCTCCATACAGTGAAATACTATTCAGCTTTAAAAAAAGGAAGGTATACATGCTATACTTGTGTGGATCTAGACATTATGATGAGTGAAAGAAATCAGTGTCAAAAGATTCCATACTGTGATTCCATTTATATGACATTGTGGAAAATGCAAAACTATAGGAATGGAAGACATCAGTAGTTGCCAGAGATTGACAATAAAAAAGGCTGAGTACACCCAACTGGTGTGGTGCAGTGGTTGAGCACTGACCTATGAACCGGGAGGTCACAGTTCAATTTCCAGTCAGGGCACATGCCTGAGTTGCTGGATCGCTGGCACGGGGAGATCAATGATTCTGTTTCATCATTGATATTTCTCTTTCTCTATTCCTTCTCTGAAATCATCTTCTATAATAATAAAAGGGTAATATGCTAATTAGACCGGACATCTTCCAGACATCATTCTGGACGTCCTTCCTGATGAAGCCGGGGCCCAAGGGAAGCCAGCCCGGGTCCCGGGTGCTGGAGGGAAGCCAATGCCAGCATCCGAGGGAAGGAAGGCCTACTCTTGCACAAATTTTTGTGCATTGGGCCTCTAGTAAATATGTTTTGTTTTTTAAAGTTTAAATTTTAAAGAGAAAGGGCTGACTACAAAGGAACAACATGAAGCCAATTTTTGAGGTGATGGAACTTTATGTGTCTTGATTGTGGTGGTGGTGGTTGTCAAAACTGGTAGGACTATACACCAAAACAATTGTTGTATGTAAATTAAATAATTTTTAAAAGAAAGAAATATAGTCCCTGTACATAAAACAACACACTTGGAATTATTTATTCACTTCACAGCTTCTGTATTAAAAGCTCCAACAAGGCAGATCCTCGGTGTGGTTTAGTTCATTGTCGTTTTGTTACAATGTTGATGCGGTGCTGTAGGAACTTAAGTCTTGTTTATGTCAATTAGCCGATGATAAAATTGGCTTTGTTAAACATTTTTTTTGCTTAAAAGTGCAGACCCTGTCAACAACTTCCATGAGGACTTTCTGAACTTTATTCTCAGTACTAAGGATTTCTAGCCCAAGGACATGTAGCTACCCTTCTCTCCTTTAATTGCTCTGAGACCTCATGTGAGAGCCTAAGCTCAAGGCTTAGAGACCAGGTGAAAAGCCTGGTTCAGTCCAAATTGCTGATGCACAGAATCCTGAGCAAATAAAAGGTTTGTTGATTTAACCACCATGTTCTAGGGGTGGTTTGTTGCACAGCATGTTTTGGGGGTGGTTTGTTACATAGCATTAGGTAACTTCACAATTTATGAAGGAGGCCAATTACATTGGATTCCGCTCCCCACCATCCTATTTTTTCTATTTATTTTAGAGATGTTACAGGAAATCCTTCGGTCTCTGGAAAAGAAGGGGGGGAAAGCATTAATAGTATTAATAGCTCATTCCCAGAGGTTTCTGTTAGGTAGTATTAACCTGCATAAAGCCCAGGTAATGTATTATGCTGGCCATATCTATAGCAATGTGTTCATCCCTTGTGCTTATGCTTTAAGAGAAATGCTCAGATATTAATGTACAGAGAAGAGCAAGATGAGAGTGAGGGTGCTGAAGGAACCAATACTTTATAGATGACAGATTGGGGGGAGAGGGACATGTGGCTAAACCCTGTGTTGTCTCAAAACCAGAAAATGAGTTAATATGTAGAAGTTGAAAGAATGTCTCATAGTCAATATTAAGGAAAAATTCTCTAATATGAGAGCTTACCAAAAGTGAACTGTGCTGCCTCAAAAATCAGTGAGGTGACTATAATTAGAAATTTTCAAACAAGCTGGATGATCACATCTGAGAGTTGGTTTCTGTACTGAGTGCAGGTGATTCCTATAATAGTAAAACACTGTACTGGATAATTTTCTAAAGTTCCTTTAGACTGAGGTTTTTTTTTAATTATTTGGCATCACAAGATTTATAGCCATATTTTAAAATTTAAAACATTTTTAACTTGCTGGCCCCCTTTTTCTATATATATAGTCCTCACTCAAGGATATGTTTTTATTGATTTGAGAGAGAGAGAAGGAGGGGAGAGAGAGAATCAGAGAAAAACATTGATTAGTTGCCTCCCATATGCGCCCCCAAATGGGTATCAAAACCTCAACCTCTTGGTGTACGGATTGACGCTCCAACCAACTGAGCCACCCAGCCAGGGCAAACTTGCTGCCCTTTTAATTAGGGAGATTTTCCAGATATGCCCGGATACAGGTAGCCAAAGTTGTTTTTCCTCATAATCTGTAGGAACAGGGACTTGTTTTGATAACTGAATCCAAACAAGCTGGGAATATTTTTATCTCTCCTGCTTACAGCTTCTCAAGTGACCATGTATCAAGGATTGTTTGAAAGGATGGAGAGAAACTCACAACCAGCCTATCCTTCTCTGCCAAAAAAAAAAAGTACAAACAGGGCCAGTTTCATGGTCAGGTGAACTGTACACTTTTATAGGGTCCCATGCTTGGTTTAACAAATTCTGTAGTTAATTCTGGCTACTATCTATAGTCTTTATCTGTAGTTTCTTACCATTCACCCACTCCTTGTTATCTTGCACTCTGACTTCTCCCTTTATGGTTGAATAAGACCTCTCTCAGGTCATCTATTGCCCTATGGCCAATTCCCACGGTCTTTCTTTCATCCTCACCCATTCACCCATTTTAATGTGCCTAAAGCATTTGACACTGTTGACAGACCCTATCTTTAAATTTCTTCTTTGGTTTACATGACTATATCATGGTTTTCTTCTTATCTCTGAATTTGATAAAGTCAAGTAGAATAATGCAGTGAAGTTAATAGTTATAGCACATGCCTCAGGGTTTTTCTGTAGAATGGGCCCATCCTCTATCCACCAGGATATAGTGGTACTCCCTTATTTTCACAGGGTCAGTGACAAAACAATTTCTAAATGGGTAAATTTAAAAGCAGAACTACAGTCCTACCTAGTAGATATTACAAACCATATACAGGGTTTGGTTTTGTTTTGTTTTTTTTGGCTTTGCTTTCCTTAATATAGAGATTAAATGAAGAACATACCAAGGTTTTCATCAGTTGAATATATAAATGGTCGTAAATTTCCTCGAGTCTCCTTCATGAAATAATCAATGACGCTAAAAAGGTTTGGAAGTGTTACCTGTATAAAGAGAGAGAGAAAGCTTAGTGTCTCCTGTGTAAAGATGAGGAAGAGAAAGCTCAACTAAAATTTAATGGAGATTAACTGTGTATTCTCTGGCCTCCAGAAAATCGTATCCATACCTCACTTCAATGGCTTACTGAATGGCTTTGCCTACCCATGCATTTTATTTCTCCTTTATAATCATAGCTTATTTCCTGTTGAAGTATTACCCCTTTCCTATTGGATACGTTTTGGTGGACATTCATTAGGTACTCTTTGCTCTTTCCCAGTTTTTGCATGAGTGTGGCTCAAGTTAGGTCAGAAATGCTCCCTTCCTGAAATTTGAACTAGAGTAGAGGAACAAGGAAGGAGAGTAGATCTCTAATCAGATAATGTTTATTATAGGTAATTGCTTCCTAGTCCCTGGTTTTCTAGCCTTCCAGTCATCCTATGTTCGTACATTTAATTTTGCTTCATTTGACTATAGTTGGTTTCTTCTGCTGGAAACAAACAGAAATTAGCATTTTAATAACATTGTAATAGGATAATTTGCTTGGCTAGGAATAACTGAAATGCATTGCTATTATGTGTATTTTTGTACAAGTAAAATCAGATTAAAGCTGAATATCCTTAGTAACCTTGAAGAGGAAAAACATTTTTCAGAAAGTGACAAATCTGATTGAGGGGTAGGGTTTGGGGAGTGTGGAAGGTGAAAGAATAATTCAGACTATTAGCTTTCCTTATACTGAGAACTGTTTGGGCTAATGACAGATAAATGTGCCCCATTCACCACTTGCAGAGACATTCTTTTTCCTGACCATTGCTTCCATTCACTTGGCTATTCGTGTTACCCTTCAGCAATATAGTTCTCTGCTTCCTTCATTAGAATTTTTGAAAACTCCCAATCAGGCATGGACATGAAAATGGAGAAGCTCTGGGAAGCATTTATAGCAACAGTTTATGTGGGGTATATGAATCAGCAGCTGCCTTACTTATGGCAAAGGTCACTACTGCACTCTAAGGGTTATGGTCAAAACATAAATTCAACCATACTGACCCTTCTCTGTTTGATCAACATAATGGGCATGGAGGGGCAGGAGAGCTAGCTCAATTTTAGAAAATATATTGTCAATATCTTCAAGAACCATAGGTTCCATTTAAGTGATAGTACTTTCCTGGTCCAGTCTTTCCATCAACTCAGCTAAGATCACATGCCTATCTTCCCTTTTTTTCAGCATCCCGAACCATAGGTCATGTTACTATAGTCTCATTGATTGAGACCAGTGTACCAGTAAATACCCATTTTTCCACCTGTACAACAGGCATTACCTCAAGGTAGTGATGAAGAATAAATTAAATGGCATATGTAAAGTACTAGCTCTGCCTAACAGAATATGTAGTGGTTATGATATTACTAGAGGCCCGGTGCACCCCGATCAGGGCAGGCTGGCCAGGGGGAGGGGACATGGGAGGTTGGCCAGCCGACCCCGCCCCCATCAGGCCAGTTGGCCAGCCGCAGTGCGTGTCATAGCGACCAGTCATTCCGGTCATTCTGGTCCAGTTGTTCTGGTTGCTTGGCTTTTATATATATAGATATCATTAGCCCCATGATAAGTTTATTGGGGTAGAAGAGGGGTTACAGACAAAGACAAACCCCTTTTTTAAAAAAATTATATTGGTTTTTTGAGAGAGAGGAAAGGAGACAGAGAGAGAGAGAAAGAAATATTGATTTGAGAGGGAAACATCAATCAGCTGCCTCCTGTACTCGCCCTACCAGGTATCAAGCTGGCAGCCCAGTGATATGCCCAGATCAGGAACCATACCAGTAACCTTCTGGTGCATTGGATGATGTCCAACCAACTGAGCCCTACCAGCCAGGGCAAAACCCTTTCTTTACTCTTATGTTGCTATTAAGAGGAAGATTTCTGAAATTCTGCATGGTGGGTATTAGAGGACTAAGCATTCACAGCTTTTTTTCCCATTAGAAATAAGCACATTGAAGAAAGCCCAGAAATACACCCATGCCTATATGGTGAATTAATGAAAGGAGGCAAGAATATCCAATGGGGTAAAGCTAGTCTATTCAATAAATGGAGTTGAGAAAATGGACAGATACATGAATGGAACTAGATGACCTTCTTATACCATATGCAAAAATAAACTCAAAATGGATTAGAGAGTTAAATGTAAGACCTGAAACCATAAAACCCCTAGAAGAAAACATAGGCAGTAAACTATCTGACATTGCTCTTAGTAATATATTTTATTTTTATATATCTCCTTGGGCAAGGGAAACAAACAAAAAATATAAACAAATGAGACTACATCAAACAAAAATGTTTTTGCAGAACAAAGGAAACCATCAACAAAACAAAAAGACGGCCTACCTGTTGGGAGAAAATATTTGCCAATAATACATTCAATGAGGAGTTAATATCCAAAATTTATAAAGAACTCATATAACCCAATTAAAAATGGACAGAGGACCTGAATAGACACTTCTCCCAAGAGGACATAAAGATAGCCAATAGACATATGAAACGATGATCAATGTCAGTAATCATCACAGAAATGCAATTAAAACTACAAGATATCAATCACCTCACACCTGTCAGAATGGCTATCATCAATAAACCAACAACTGTTGGTGAGGATGTGGAGGAGGGGGAACCCTCATGCACTGTTGGTGGGAATGCAGAGTGCAGCCACTGACTATAGGAACACAGTATGAAAGTTCCTCAAAAAATTAAATAGAACTACCTTATGACCCAGCAATTTCACTTCTGGGTTTTTATCTGAAGAAATCCAAAAACTAATTAAAAAAGATATTTGCATCCCTATGCTCATTCCAGCAGTATTTCAAATAATCAAGATAAGGAAGCACCCCAAATGCCCATCAATAGATGATTGGATAAAGAAGTAGTACATATATACAATGCAATATTTCTCAATCATAAAAAAGAAATCTTACCATTTGAGAGAGCATGGATGGACCTAGAAGGTATTATGCTAAGTGAAATAAGTCAGACAGAAAGACAACATAATGATTTTACTTACATGTGAAATCTAAAGAACAAAATAAAGAAACAAACAAAATAGAAACAGGTTCATAGATACAAAGAACAAACTGATTGTTGCTAGATGAAGGGGGAGGTAGATTGTGGGGTTGGGTGAAAAAGGTGAAAGGGATTAGAAAGTACAAATTGACCTGGCAGGTGTGGCTCAGTGGTTGAGCATCAACCCATGAATCAGAAAGTCAAGGTCCAATTCTTGGTCAAGCCACATGCCTGGGTTGTGGGATTGATCCCCAGTAGGGGGTGTTCAGGAGACGGCCAAGCAATTATTATTCCCCATCATTGATGTTTCTGTATCTCCCTTCCTCTCTCTGAAATCAATTGAAAAAAAACACTAATTTTTTAAAAATTATTAAAAAGTACAAATTGGTAGTTATAAAATAGGCATGGGATGTAAAGTACAGCATAGGGAATATAGTCAACAATGTTGTAATAACTGTGTATGGTGCCAGGTGGGTACTGGACATATCAGGGGTATCACTTCGTAAAGTATATAAATATCTAACCACTATGCTGTTCACCTAAAACTAATATAAAATAATATTGAATGTCAACTATAATGAAAAAATAAAATTTAAAAAAATAAGCACATTGAAATACTTAATTTGGAGGATGTAAAACAACTGATAAACAAAATATATTTCTCTCCCGGAAACAACTATAGTGATAAAGATTTACAGAAAAAGAAAAATGGAAAGAATTTTTAGCAGATTATCTTCTATTCTGCCTCATCCACCTGCTCTTGCATCTCATTTCTCACCCTGCCACCTCAGGGCTCCTTGACATGGCTGTTTTTTTCCAGCACTGTTCCTAGCCATGGAGTCTACTTTTCCACCTTTCTTTGTGTTCTATAAGGTAAGTGTGAAAGGAAGCAGAAGAAAATTCATGAACAACAAGGAAATAGCTACTTACAGGTTTTTCCAGTTCAATAGTGTAGCTTTTTCCTACCCTCATCACTTTGTAGTGCTTGATTCTTGGCATGCTAAAATGGAAAAAAAAAAAAAGGTTAATATCCATTTGAGTATACTGTTGGGTCAAATCAAACTAAAGTGAGTATAACATATCACCTGTATAGTAAAACCTATCTTTCAATGACTAGGGGGAAAAATGGTGGGGTTTTTTGTTTTTCTATTTACCTGGTTCTTTATATATATATTCTCTTTGGGGAGTTATACACTAGGGATATAAGAAACCTGGGCCATCGATTGGTTGGATGAGAAAAAATAATAGGGATAAATACAGGAATCAAGAACTGACAATCTTTTAGGCAGAATTATACTTTTAAATGCCTAAAACTTACAAAGTAGACATCATTATAAAATCCTAGGTGGGCATATACAAATCAAATACTTATTCTCTACATTAACAGAGAAATAGAAAGAACTACTGAAAGCAAATTACCTTTTACTCCAGTCAGAAAGCTCTCAATGACTATTCTTCCTGCTTGCTTATATACCATCTTGGACTTCGAGGTATGGAAAATGCTAGGTGTTAGGTACTATATGAACACTTAGGTGTGAGAATGCAAGTACAACAGATGAATCTTAATGTCTTCCTCTTCTGTAGTCACATAGCACTCTAATACTAAATTTGTGCTATTTTATTGACTATGAATTGCTTAAGAACAAGAAGCACATTCTAGTCATTTTTTGTATTCCAGCTTCAGGCACACTGTATTTGTGAAACTTAATTTTAAAACTGTAGGAGCCCACCTCATAGTGCTATTTGCTAGAACTAATTTATACTGAGAGCATAAGTCAATGTCTATGCCAGTTAGTTTTGAACAACAGTATGTTTGCCTTGAATTCCCTTGATTCATATGGAAACAAGTGTCAGGACCAAGACTTTAGCTAATGTTGAAAAGTAAACAGCATTTATTGCACTGCCATTTGCCTGAAAGACAAAGTAATCCAACACCTGTTCGATTTACTGAAGCTGCTAAAGCAAAAGTGTCTACCAGGTTAAGTTTTATCTACAGAGCCTCCTACCTTTCTCATCCCTCCTCCTCCATTTCCAGGTCACATTTCTCTAGGACTGAACTACACTTCTGTTCAAGGGACTCACCCTTTCCTCTTCTACTGTTACATTCAAATCTTCTCTCAATTGCATATCATGTTGGGAAACAGCTAATAACTTTATTCCAATGGTTTATTCTAGAGCTTTACTTTCAAAAAATGGGATAAAACTTAACCAACCCTCTCCCCTCCTAAAAAGGGGGAAAAGTAAAAAAAAAAAAAAAAAAAGTATTTCTTAATGCTGAACCTTCAGGAATCAGTTACAGACTGAAGAAAACACTTGTGGACAGAGGAGGTCTTACAAGGACCCTCTGTTGGGATGGTTGGCTCTGGCTTTATCTTTATCCCTACCATGAAAATCAACCTTATAATCATACAGTTACATATGAAAACTCACACCAAATCCATTTAGAATTCCTGTATTCCTATGTAATAAGTGATTATCATAACTTGGAAGATTGATAGAAAGCTTGAAGGGCATGGCCTTTATAACTAGGAAGATCTAGGTTCACACTCTGGTGTTTTGTAAGCTCTCTGAGCCTTCATTTCTTCATCCATAAAATGGAGATGGTAATGCCTTCGTGCTTAAGGCTGTGTTATGAATTATGTTTGAAAAGTCCTTTAAGTTAGTAATTTTTTTAAGTCTCAGCCTCTTCGTTTGTTAAACATGGAAAATACTGTCTGTCTCTGCCTTTATTGTGCCTGAAGAAAATGTTTGTCAAGCACTCAACATGCACCCATAAATGGTACCCTATAAGTGGGGACAGTGATTGTGTTAGTAATAACCATCATATCATCATTATCGTCATTCATGGCAAAGCTGTGAAAGGAAAAGTAGCAAAGGTTAACAGGGTCTCTTGGAACTTCTGACTAACAGGACTAAGTTCTGAAGCAGAATGGTAGAAAAAAAATTCCATTCAAGTCACTTAGGCTTTGACTCTTATTTTAGACCTTTGTTTTTCTTTCACATTTTGTTTTTCCAAAGGAATAAAGAAAGAGGGACAAAATGAGATTGATAAATTTGCTATATTGAAGTTTCATGTGTATGACCTCAAAAAGGAAGTAACCTGTCTTTAAAAAAGAATGTGTGGCCTTACATATTGTTATAAATACCTGTTCTCAGCTTTTGACCTCAATTTTTGCAAAGGAATGAATTTTGGGTAACTATTTGCTACTGCTTTCTTGGTCAATGGCTTTCCAAAGTGTAAACTAGTATACTGCTAGCTTGCCACATAGTCATAATTATTTTTAGAAAACCAAACCAAACCATGAAGTTTGTTTTACGAATAGCTTTATGTCTTATGAATTCACACACCATTGAGCTGGTTAAAGGTGGATGATATTTTGCATCAAGAGAGGAGTCACCTGATAATTTGACATTGAATGACTTTTGCTTCTTCCTGTGAACTACAGTCTTCCCTCCCACAGCTGATATGTGAACAGATGGAGATAATTTTTACTTTCATGATATTTTGTAAACCAACTTGTCTTTTTTAGCTAGTGTTTAACCAGACACACTCATCTAAACTTCATAGCTGACCATTTCTCCTACAACCTGTAAGAGAATGAATTAGTTTTGTGGGTAACACAGGTGCTTCCTAATAGTCTAGATTTCTGCCAAGTCTTCACATGAAGCTCTGTAGTCAATTATACTACTCTCCACAATAGCTATCCTTTAAAATTAAGTAATCTGTTAAATAGAAGATATTAAATCTGGGCATTCTAAAATATTAGAGAAGACATATAACAATATATATGTGTGTGTGTGTGTATATATATATATATATATATATATAAATATATATATATGACTCATATATATATTATTTTCTTGGTTGGATTGGTTGGATTTCCTTATGACTCATAAGGAAAATTTGTACAGTAACAGCTAAAACATGTTAACCATTTTCATGTTTTTCATGTTATAAACTATGTCTCAAAGTCTAAATAAGCTTATACTGACTACAGTATTAGAATGCTCTAGTTTAAGCATTCTAGTTTACTCCTTGCTTTCTAAATATGAACTTTTTGGGTGAGGGGGTGATTAGTTTTATGAAATATTATATTCTTATGACCATCAGCTGTACAAAAGTATGAACTATATGAATTCAAACTGGAAGTGAGTATAGTAAAATTAGAAATACATAACTTTGAAATGAACTCCTTTGCTTGACTCTTACGAGTTTAAATATAATACAAATATACATATAAGCTGTGACATTAAGTTCATATCCTAAATATAGAAACTACTTGCATTTCGTCCAAAACCACATTTACAGCAGAAAAAACTTTATTTTTTCATAGCTCACTTGTACAGAAAGTACAGTGCAAAAGTTGGGCTAATTTAGACTACCTTACAAGAGATCCAGCTACTATACATAGTCTTTAAAGAGCTGTTAGGTCTCAGGATTTTGTTTCATGCAGAATAGTAACATAGGGTTCACATGCAAATCAATCAAACAGCCAATTCAACAAGAAAGTAATATGAAGTTCATCATTCTCTTGTGTGATCTAGTTTACTTTCCAAGCAGTTAGATGGTTTCTTTTTTTAAAATCTGCAAGATAAATTTTAATTTAGTTTTTTATATTTCATATTTTTAAAGTGGAAGTAAACAGTTAAAAACATTCTATATTTTATGTGATACTCAATTTCCTAAACCCTGGAAAAGGATAATCTCCTTAATCAGGATATACTAAACAGAAAATCCAGGAGTTCTAAGTTCACTGATATTTGATGGCCATTCATAATTTTTATTTATGTTGGATTTGCATCAAGATAGTCAATTAAATGATAAATTATAACTGAACTATATTCATTGAAACTCATTCATTCTGAATGTTAGTCTATAATTTTAAAAAATAATAAACCCAAAAGATTAAATTGACATAGATATTTATTGTGGAAAACACACATGTGAATGTGTGCGTGCACATGCGCACATGACACACATTTTCTTTTACTTCACACACAGAACCAGATTTACCATCTAACATTCTTACCACTATTCAATGTACATGGCTAGTGTATACAGAGTAATTGGCAAGTGAATAAAGCTGATTAGACCATGGCTCATACTAGCCATGCAGCCATAATGTCATAAGTTTAATTTTTTCCTGTGATTGTTTTCTTTTTACTGCCTTTCTTCATTGTCAATGTCTTCATATTTAATCTCTTTAGAATTATTGATATTTGTGGTAGATAGATTCATTGATATATTCTAGCTTAAAAATGTAATAGAATAATACCCTCAGGAAAAAAATAACAAATTCAAAAAACAAAGTTCTGTTTATGATTTTTTGTGAATAAGAATCACTTATTGAATATTTTCATATGGGACAAAAACCTTTATATGTAGATTATATTATCAGTAGTGAAAATGTTAACTAAACTAGAGATCCTATTGCAATACAAATTTTCATAGACTGAGAGCTGAAGTGAACCTTAAAAGATCCAACCACCCTAATTACACAGAAAAATCAACTTGTGCATGTAAATGTTACTTACTTTATCAAGCATAAACCGTTTCACCAGAAAGAAATTATTAGCCTTGACAAGAGGCTCCTATGGTCCTTTTCATAGTCACTTCTTTACTCATCACACTCCAGTGGCCTCTCATGTCATTCAGAGTAAAACCCTTGTCCCCACGATGACCTGTAGGGTTTGCACATCAGTCCCTACCCTACCTCTGGAATCTCATCTCCCACCACTTTCTCCTAGCTCACTCCACTGCAATCACCAAGGCCTTTTCTGTTTCTCGAACAAAATAAGCCTCTCCTGCCTCTGGACATAAGCACCTGCTGCCTGGAATGCTCTTGTCCCAGACACGGAGGTTTGTTCCCTCACTTCCTTCTGGTCTCTGTTTAAATGCCAGCTAATGAAATAGGCCTTTCCTAAGCACTCTATATTAAAGCAACATCAACTAGAAAAATTTTCTCTTTTTTAAAAATATGAAACACTATGCAGGGGCCATGCTAATCTTTAATCTTCTCTGTGTCATGCCAATTTTAGTGTATGTGCTACCAAAATGTGCACATAATTATTACCTCTGAGATTCCCATTTCCCTCATCCTGCTTTATTTTACTTTCATAGGCCTTATTACCTTATGTATGACATTTTTGGTTACGTATTTATTTATAGTCTGTGTCTCCTTCAAGTATGTAAACTTCCTTAAACTAGGGATGTTGTTTTGCTCACTGCTGCATCCTCAGTTCCTAGAATATTATTTGGTCCATAGTAATTGCTCAATAAATACTTGTTGAAATGAATGCATGCATGAATGAATGAATGAACTATATCCAGGACCAAAGTAATTTGCTCATTCTTCCCTACTGCTAATATTAGCCTTGGCTCAGTCTTTAGTATTGCTTATACGTGTTTCATCCCCTCCCTATTTTTGTGGTTATATTCTTAGCCCCAACAAAACACATAGAGGATGCTGATCTGAACTTTATGACTCTGCTTTCTAAGGTGATATCATGCTTTTAATAATTCCATATGTTTTTTTAATTAAACATACTCTATCTCCTGCCGGATAGTGATGGAGAAGTTTCTGCTGTCACTACCAGGCCTCAGGATCATATTTCCCAGTGAAGGATTCTTCTCAAGCATCTCAGTTGCTTCTTTCCGAGACACGGCATAGAAACATCTACAGAGGTGAGATCAAAACAGACTTTTTAAAATGGATAAAGATCATGACTTGAAAAAAAATGCTTCTGAAGTAATTTAGAACTGCATTTATTAACTTTTCTTAAAATCCCCAGCTTTATTATAACTGCATTGATATGATTATAATTATTATTACAAGCCTGTTCCACTATAAATATGTGTATGCTTATAGCCCTCCTCCCCTCATCCCTCCAAAACCTCATTCTCTCACCAAAGGGGACCTGAAAAATTATCTACTGATCAGTATATTATCACTATTACCATTTGAAAACCTAAGATAAAAATTAACAATGTATCTCCATTCTCAGTTTATAATAATAGGCTATTGGATTGGATAAATAATATTTGTTAGTGGTTTCTTTCCAGAGATACAAAACATCTCTATACATGCTTCTGTAGTTCGCCTTTCTTTTAAAATAACTCATATTTAAGAGTACATCTTAACTCACTCCATTTGGTAAAATATGGATTTCTTATAACATTGGTGGTGTTTTTATGTGTAAAATCTTTAAGAAAGCACCTCTCATTTTTATAGTATACTAGTATTACTAGTATATTGTAATCAATGAAATATGTAGTCACAGAAAAATATCTGGAAGGATATGCAATATACCAAAATGTTAACAGCAAATATCTTTGAATTGGTGAGCAATGATTTTAGTCTTTTTATTTATCTGTAAAATCATATATTGTTTTATTGAGCATAAAAGAAAAAGAAGCACTCTGTGACTTTTAACCTATCAGTCTATGAGTCATTGGTTTCAGCTAAACGTTACAGTGGGCAGGTTTCAGTGATTATAGTACAAAAGAACACGAATCAGAACTTGATGTCAAAGGTGGTACCAGGGCAAATTTCACTGGTGAGAACTTGACCAAGATTCCAGAGGAAGAGGTTCACAATCTTAGTCACACTCTTTAACAATATAATGGTAAACAATAGAGATGGGATGTTGCAAATTCAGCGTGTTCTATGTCTCTTCATTTTTCCAACAACACCTTACCCACTTTACACAGGGCCTTCAAAGTACAGCGCAATGACTACCCAATGATTGAACAGTTGCATAGAATATTCACTTATTTTTTAATTGATTTTATTAGAGTTACATTGGTTCACAAAACCATTTAGGTTTCAAGTGTACAACTCAATGAAACATCATCTGCATGTTGCATTGTGTGCCCATCGCTCAAAGCAAAGTCTCTTTCCATCCCAATTTATCCCCTTTTGCCTACCTCCACCTACCTCCCCCCTTCCCCTCTGTCTATCACCACACTGTTGTCTGTGTCTATATATATAGTGTGTGTGTTTTTTTAATTCATTGGTGTAATTTTCTGGTAGAAGATCAGTCAATCAGAGAGTTGCATAGTGAAAAAATATTGCTTCCTTCCTTCCTCAAAGCAGTTTTTATTTAGGTTTAAACTTTGGAAAGAATATCTGTTTAGTCTGAAAGTGTGGGTGGAAGGGGATTTCCTGTGTGGTAAGAGAGATGGTTCAAATCTGCATTTTGCATTTTGTTGATCATGACACAGAAGAGGAAATGTGGCATGCACTCAGAAATATGCTGTTTATCCACAAGACAGCTTATTGTCCCTGGTTTAATGAGGTCATTGACTAACTCTCCTTAACAAATAGAAATTAACATTAACAATCTAATAAATAAACTGGAGTTAATGGTGCCCTTACGCTGGCATAGGGTTCAGTACATCCACATAATCCTCTATTGGTTCCCTCTCTTCTTCCGGAGATGTACTTGGCAGCCGCTCTGTCTCAATCCTCCTTTTCTTTTCTTTCTCTAAGACTTCGTGCAGTCTAATTACTTGTCCAGGAAGGAGTGACACATGTTGGGGAACTGACAGCTGAAACCAATTAAAACAGTAAGCAAACAAGAAAGAAGGCAAAATAACTAACTGATTTTTAGCCAAGATGAGCCTGTTCTGGTCCTAAGGAGCTTCAGTTACCTGACAGAGATGGGTGGGTAGAATCAAGAATAGACAATCTTGATGTAAGGCAGGTGTCCTAAAACAGCCTCTAAACCAGTGGTTCTCAACCTTCTGGCCCTTTAAGTACCGTTCCTCATGTTGTGACCCAATCATAAAATTATTTTCGTTGCTACTTCATAACTGTAATGTTGCTACTGTTATGAATTGTGATGTAAATATCTGATATACAGGATGGTCTTAGGCAACCCCTGTGAAAGGGTCGTTCGACTGCCAAAGGGGTCGCGACCCACAGGTTGAGAACCGCTGCTAAACATCTAGAACCTGCTTAGGGTGTCCAGTGTTCTTCCAGGAAATGTCCCTTTTGGTCAGACCCCAAAGCAAAGTACTACAGGCTACTTCACATAACAACAGATCTCATGTTTTCATTCTGAGTGTACTATTTCTCACTGCCGGGGAAGTCCCAGAGCACCTGCAAAGTGCATAGCTCTCCCACAGGTAACCTAGAACTATCACCACCAACCATATGGTAACACGGGGTTGAGATGGCACTGTTCATTAGATGACTGAGAATCAGCAAGCGGAGGTCTATATTTTGGTATGCTTGTGTGTATATTTCATAGTTTTATTCACATATTACAATTATGTTACTGCTCTACTTACTACTGCTTTTTAACCTTTTCTAGAGATGTATGTACATATATATGAAATTCAAAATAAAAATTTACTATAATTTTTATAGTACACAATAAAAATTTTTTAGGGTACACAATACAAAGGTTTCAAGAATATTCATCTGGATAACTAAGCTAACTAATAATCAGTAGGGCTATTTTCTTATATACCAATCCAGAAAAAAAATAATAGAATAAGGAAAAATTAATGAAACAGCTGCTCCTTATTTATTACCTATTATGTCCCAAGCAATGTGTTATTGAAAATCCTCACAACAATGCTACAAGATAAGAATATTACTTTACAAAAAAAGAAAGAAAGAAAGAAAGAAAGAAAGAAAGAAAGAAAGAAAGAAAGAAAAGGAAGGAAGGAGGGGAGAGAGAGAGAGAGAGAGAGAGAGAGAGAGAGAGAGAGAGAGAGAGAAGAAAGAAGAAAGAAGAAAGAAGAAAGAAGAAAGAAGAAAGAAGAAAGAAAGAAAGAAAGAAAGAAGAAGAAGAAGAAGAAGAAGAAGAAGAAGAAAGAAGAAAGAAGAAAGAAGAAAGAGAAAGAAAGGAAGGATGGAAGGAAGGAAGGAAGGAAGGAAGGAGAGAGAGAGAGAGAGGAGAGAGAGAAGAAGGAAGAGGAAGGAAGGAAGAGAAGAGAGAGAAGAAAGAAGAAAGAAGAGAAAGAAAGCTCAGAAAGAATAATAACTAGTCTGGGTCCA
>NW_005871207.1:2792246-2828643 GCF_000147115.1 Myotis lucifugus | reverse complement strand
GAGAGACAGAGAGAGAGAGAGAGAGAGAAAGAAGAAGAAGATAGAAAGAAAGATAGAAAGAAAGAAAGAAAGGAAGGAAGGAAGGAAGGAAGGAAGGAAGGAAGGAAGGAAGGAAGTAAGGAAGGAAGGAAGGAAGGAAGGAAGGAAGGAAGGAAGGAAGGAAGGAAGAAAGAAAGAAAGAAAGAAAGAAAGAAAGAAAGAAAGAAAGAAAGAAAGAAAGAAAGAAAGAAAGAAAGAAAGAGAGAAAGAAAGGCTCAGAAAGATTAAATAACTAGTCCTGGGTCACATAGCTAGTAAGTTGTAAAACCAAGACTCAAACTCCATTTTCTTTAATTCAAACACAATATCTCAACTCTTTCAACTATAGTTTATGTTTCTCAAATGTCTACAAAAGTTCTCCTAATAATAGCAGAGTGACCTGGGTTCATTGTGCAAAAAAATGACATTTATCAAGCATAAAATTTAAGGTACCTTGTCTTCTTTTGGAAATTCACTTAAATTTTATATTCTGTAATGTACCTATATACATTTTAATTTAAAAAGAATGCAGCCTTTCCTCAAGGAGAAAAAAAATTGGGGGGCCAAAACATGAAGTATCAGTGTACCAGAAAGATGCACCCCGAAGTTTTTCCAGTGGTTTTAGTGTACTCCTTGACACCTAGGCAGATATCATTGGGATACTTATTCCCCAGTGTAAGAAATGCCACAGCCAAAATGCTGCCTTTGCACAAGGAAAGGAAAAGAATGCAGTTCCCCAAGGAGTTTCTCCCTCCCACCAAGTCAACATGTCTTTCACATCTTAAACTGGACTACTTTTTAATCGCCTATGACTTACCCACATGGTAGTTGAGCCTCTAACTTTTACATGTTATTGGCTAAGATAAAGACCCAACATCCATCGCCTATCAGTAAAGTGCAGTGCTTATTTCATGTGACTGCAGAGTCTTTACTGAGGAACTAGCTTTGGATAGAGTGTGTATTTAACTTCCTCTAATAAACAGAAAATTTTCTCATCCACTAAAAGCGTTAGAGAATAAGGTGCTCTTTTGGAGGCTGATTATCAAAGTGCCTCATGTTTCAAGACAAGTGCTGCAGTGGTTTTACTTAACATAGTGGTAGTTATCTTGCTACAACTGTACACCATAAGCAGTAGATCTTACTACCAGTACTGATCTCAGATAAGATGCCACAGCGTCTAACGGATCAACATCCCTTTTTCTTAAGAGTCACTAAACAAACATTTCAAAGTGGGTTTTATTTTGATGGTCCCTCCATGTTATATTGTCTATGTTATTCATAAAATCCATCTCATTTAGCATTTTATAAATATGTGTTAAATGTGTAAGTATGGATTTGGAAAGTAGTTTAGAGGATGCTATGCAAGCTAAAATATCAGAATATTCAAGGACCACTGTGTCAAAAGGATATTAGCAAAAAGGAGATCTCCCTGACCACTTGTTTGCTAGCTAGCACACTGCCATAGAAATAATCACAATTTTAAATTATCTTGCTTGTTTACTTACTTTATCTCTCCCTCTCCATCCACCCAATAAAGATAGAAATTTCACAAGTAAGTCTGAAGGTTTATATCTATCTTTTTCAATTTCTATATCTCCAACCCCTTTTACTCTGCATGGTTCATAGTAAATATTCAGTAAATATTTGCTGAATGAATTAATTAATCAAAAGTGTTGTCTTTCCTACCTCTGTTATTGTAAGAATGAAGCCTCTCCATTCTTCCCCACTCTCTGTGTTCTCTGTCTAAAGATAAAGACAAAGAAGAGAAGTCTTTATGCATGACTATGAGTGTTAATACTTTTATTAATTTCAAATAACTTCCCAATTTCATGATTGTTTGAAAAAAATCAAGATATGTATGCCATCAAAAATCAGCAAGATCAACAAAAATGCATAGTCTTCTATTGAAGCACATTGTTTTAAAAAGTCAATTGTAATTTTAAACCACTTAGAATCAGTTGAATGGAATAAACAACTCATTTTTCTTTTTGTGTAGAACTACTAAAGTGTATTTGTTATGAAATATTTCAATATTGTTTTCTTTTATCAGAAGACAGAGTACATATCTTTTGATTAGTAAACAAGTAAAAGTATACCAATTTACTTAACTCAAAAAATTTAAATGTTAGCACACTTACTTCTGCAGTATGTCAATTTATAGTTAATCCCCCAATTGGCATTTAACAATGACTGGCTTTAAATTTGGGGCAACCAATGTGGTTAGTCCTTAGAAATTTACAATTGTTAGCTCTAAAAAGTACAAATATGACCAACATTTATTAAGTGCTTATAAGTAGCAGCTACTATTCTATTCACATGCATTTGCGGGCACATCCCCAGTGGGAGGTGTGCAGGAGGCAGCTGATCGATGTTTCTCTCTCATCGATGTTTCTAACTCTCTATCCCTCTCCCTTCCTCTCTGTAAAAAATCAATAAAATATATTTAAAAAAAAATAATAAAAATAAAAAATAATAGTAAATTTTATGGTGTCAGAAGGAAATAAATGGGAAGATAAAATCAAGGTAAAAGAGATTGAGAATGTCATGGAGGGGGAAAGTGTTGCCATTTTAATGAAGTAGTCCAGGTAGATTTCAGTAAGAGGGTTACATCTGAGCAGACTTACTACCAGGTGTAGAAACCAAGGCACAAAGAACTTAAGTAACTTATCTACAATCACACAACTAATGAATAAAACGACCAGAATTCAACCTAGGCTCCAGTCCTGCCTATACTCTTAACCACCACATCAGAATCATCTGCGGAGGGAGCTTGCTTAAAATGTAGATTCTGAGACCCAGGTTTATTGGGTGGGGCTTGGAGTTCCTAAGTACAAGTGATTTGTAGCACACTAAAGCTTAATGACCAGTGCTTTTAAGGTCAACTCCAATTGCATCTTACTCTATTGCAAGTTGTTTGCTTTGTTTTTACTATAGTTGTTGGTTGACTAGAATTGGCTCACTTTGAGTGATGAATGTACCAATTTCTGCCGGTGTGGAGTTTAGAGTTTTAATTAATAGATATTAATACCATATTTTACAAATTGTGTATATGCAAGATACAGTCCTTTTTCAATTTTTTCTAATTGTCTCAATAATGTTCTTTATAGCTTTTGGGTTTTGTGTGCTTACTTGTTTTCTTCTTTTCTAATTCAGGATCCAATCCAGATCACACATTGCGTTTAGTTATCATGACTCTATAGTTTCTGTAATTGGAACAGGTGTCCAGTCTTTCTTTGGCTTTTCTCACACTGGTGGTTTTTAAGAGTATAGGCCAATTGTCTTGCAGAATGTCCCTCAATTTGTGAAATATGGGTTTGTCTAATTCAGTAGTTCCAAACATGTAATATGTTGGACATGTCTCAGGATCATCTGGGAACTTGGTAAATACCAAGTTCTTGAATATCAATTCAAGGAGAACTTTTATAAACACCAGGTGGGATCTCTGACTTTGTCACAGGACAGAGTATTTGGTTTCAATGTGCTTGTATACTAAACAAGTGAACATGCCCTTTTAAGTTCTTATTTAGAAAACTGTAGTTCTTGGCAAAAGGCAAGAAATATTAAAGTATAGGAGTTGGCTCTCCCATAACCCCTCTTTACCTCAGCCACTAGGCTGTGAAGAGGTGAATGCTATTTATAACCACATCTTGTTTCAGAATAGTTGCATCTCCTCACTCACCTTCAGTTGCACTTCTTCTTTTGGCAAAACAAGGGTGAATTTTGCACAATTTTTATCAGTTGAATTCTGCTCATTAAGGCATGTGAGGTCTATTATGTCTAGCTTGTCAACATACTGCAAAGATAAAGGGAAATCTCATTAAATTATTTCATGGGTGACACACAGTAATTTTAGTAGGAAGGAAAGCAAATAATATCTTCCTTTCAACTGATTTATACTTTGTATGATACTCTGGTTTTCATTGTGTCACCCCTTCCCAACTCAGAGGGCATGTGGAAATGTATTGTGTGGTGGTGTGCTGGTGCTGGCTTATACGGGTTTGCAAAAGCTCATTTGTTACATTTTCAGGAATTTTGCTAGCTGGTTGTTAAACCCAGTTATTATTAAAAGTTAAATTAAATGAACATATAAGTAAATAAATTAACTTTCAAAGAGGGTAATGAAAATTCAAAATTAATCATTTTCTGATTACCACATAATATTCTCTATGCTCTTAAAGTTATTTACGTCTTCATTTCTTTGTGTTAAACACATTATATAATGGTGTGCTACCTAGCCTTTCTTCCCACCTCCACATTCAGTGAGGTCACATGATAGGTTAAAATCAGCCATGGTGGGAGTATTTACTAGTACACCATGGAAATTGGCAAACCTTACAAATTAGGGCTTGATTTATTATTTTATTAATTGACCCAGAGGCCAGCAATTTTTTTCTTCAAAGAACAGGTAGTAAATGTTTTGGGTTTTGTGGACCACAAAAAGTCTCTGTTGGAAATTTTTTTATAACACTATATAACTGTAAAAACATTCTTAGCTTATAGAATGTACAAAATTGGGCCACAGGCTAGATTTGGCTCAAAGGCTATAGTTTTCTGGTCTGGTCTAGACTTAAGAAAGTGAAGGAGAAAATGTTAATAATGCAAATGAAACTTTAAAGTTTGTTGTGTCTGAAACTTTATTTTGAACAAAAAATTGACAAAATATTATTCTATAATTCTAAAACTGTTATTCAACAAAGAGGTGGCTCATGTCATTGAAAAGTAGGTGAAGTTCTGACATACATAATTGTCTTACTTTCCTCTTATTTATTAATGTAAACAAAAATATTAGCCAACAATGTCAGATATCATATTTAATGACAATAAATTTATTAGAAAACAACTCCATTTGTTATATCAGGATTGAATTGCAATTCAGATATGCATTCAGAAAATTAACAAAAACATTTTATGAGAATCAACTGCTTTATTTGAAAATTAGAATAAAGAATATTATGTATTTTAACTGTGCTATGCATTCTTTATGTAAGTAATATTTATAATAAATTTATATACATATATTCATACATATTTTTTTTCCAGGAAGCCATTATTCAACACTTACCACATACTACTGGTTATGAGGATTCTATTAAGAAATTTCTATCTTATTGCAGTGCAATAAAAATATTTCTTCTGAGTAATTAGTCTACATGGCCCGGTTTGTATGTAACTAGCCAGACTTACTCTCTAGTATTAGAAAGGTTAAGACCACCTCTAGATAGGATAGTAGGGTTTTTATGGTATAATTTTTTTGCTAAATTAACCTCATTCTTGACTTTATTTTTTCTCCTTTTATTTTTCTCCACTATGCCTAATATAACTTATTTTACTATATTCTTATAAGATTTATATTATTTTTCTGAATAAAGTAGGACATAAAAATAGTAAATAATTCCCAGAGTTATTTCTGTGTTGATAAAGTTGAGGTTACATTTGGGTTGGCCTATTTATTTTCAATGAACAAAGATACATTAAACATAGAAGGAGAGGTATAAGGGAAGGAGGACAGAGTTTGAAATTACACAAGAATCTTTTTCTGATGGATTGTCTAGATTAAGCTCAGTGAATTTTGCTGAGACAGAGGAAGCAACAAAGGAAGAAGTGGCCCAGTTAGATAGAGTGCCTGTAAGCTGATCTATTGATTAGAAAAAAGGAAGTCATATCTTTTTGTTTTTAATTGTAACATTGAAAAAAGCCTTTAAGGTCATCTGTCTAATCTAGCTACTATCCAATGCTTGAATCTTCTCCAGGCTATCCCTCTATGTAGTCATCTAGCCTATGTTGAACATTTCAAACATGGAATTTATGCATCTATGCAGCTTTGCCTGTCAGCAAGTTTTTTTTTTCTTATGTTAAGCCACAGTTTTCCTTTAGGCAATTTTCATACATTAATTTTAGTCTCTTTGCAATAACAGTAAACAAGTTCGGTGACTCTTTCATATGATCTCCTGACAGCCTTTCAAATACTTAAATGCAGCTATAAATTCTTCCCTATCATAGGCTGAATATCTACAGTTCTCACCTGTTTCATTCCTGTGATTTCTCTTGTTCCCAAAATTCTGCATCCTCTTTTAATGCAATTGGTAGGTGGGAAATTCTACATCATTTTATTATAACAGTCTCTTCATGGAATGGTAGTTAAGAATGCTATCTCAGGAGCAAGACTTGGATTGTACCCCTTGCATTAGCTGTCTGATCTTGTACAATTTCTTAATCTTTACAATTGACTATTCAGTTCTATAAAGTGGGGGTTAAAATAGTACCTACTTTGTATTTTTGTTGTAAGAATTAAATTAGATAATATAAATAAAATGCATGAATGCTCACTATGTGCCTTACATTTACTATCTCATTTAATCCTTTTTATAACCTTATGAGATAGGCTATTTTTTATCCTAAGTTTAGAGATTTGAAACTGAGTGTGTTGGAGATCTTTTATTTGCTCCTCTAGATTCACTTTTATCCCTTCATCACCCAACACTGCATCATAGTAGGAACCTATGTGGACAACATTATGGGCACGCTTACCCTTTGATTTCCTGCTGGGTTGGACAGCTGGTGAACAGTGGCACAAGATAGAAGAGTGAAGAGAGTGAAGTCAAGTATTTATTGCCCTATGCAATTGCTTCCTCAATCCAAGATCATACTCCTCTCAAGATAGTCATCTTCATATAACTCTCCCCATTATTCTCTCTTTCCTTTACACCCTGGCATGGTAATGGGGCACTGTTACTAGTCTCAGGGTTCTGTACTAACCTTTATGGTTTTTCTACATCCTGGCCACTGCTTTGAGTATTGCATCTTTATTAAACTCTCTTCACATTGCCCAATTTGAGATATCAACTGTTTCCTACCAGTTCCCTGTCTGATACACTGAGACACAGAGAGGTTAGTTAAGTAGCCCAAGAGACCAAGTTGGCAGACTGAACAGGATAAAAACCCAGGTAGTTTACCTGAAGACCAGGCTCTTATCACTAAGCTGTACTGCCTCTTACAGTGAAGAATAACTATTAACTTTCTCACTCAAAATGTGTGTTATACAAGGGCTAGTACAGGGTCTTCATAATTTCACTGACATCAGTGAGAAGTTGGAAGGCAAAACAGAGAAATTAGTTTTGTTAAAATTTATTACAGTTTTGGAAACACTTTTATATAAATCTTATCTATCCAGAACTCTGGTGAAAGATAACTATTTTCTTTTTTAATGACTTCTGGTTAGTCTACCACTAATGGTGCTGAAATGCCTGCAGGTGGAATAGAGACTCATTTTCTGTTTCTTTCATAAGATCTGGATATGTAATAATGACATTTTAAGGCAACCACATCCATGGTCCAAAATGTTTTTATTTAAACAAGTTACAGGGTCATAAAATCTATTATAAGCATAGCATTTCAAGGTAGGCAACCATTTGCTACTAAAATGCATTTTATTTGTGTGTGTGGGGAATGAAATACAGTCACCTTCCAATTTTTGTGTGTGGAAAAATTAAAATACAAATCAATTATTTGAAATTAATATAAATAAATAAATTTCATAATCTCTTCGTTGTTTTTCTCATGCTTGAGCTCTTAGAAGTCCTGTTTGGTGAGGTATGCTTTTGTCTTTCCAGAAAAAAAATAGTGACATGTTGTATGTTGTTAAGCTTTAGGGATCATCTATTTTCTTTCAGATTATAACTGCATGTGACAACAAGGAGGGAAATTAAGGTTATCACTTGGTATTAAGCAATTGTGTCCAGATGAATAGCTAAAATTTCCACTTTTCAACCAAGTATTCTACTCGGAATCAGAAAGAAAAGAATGCAAAGTTTAAAATATGAGTTAATACCTTCTTTTAAGTTGCCCAGAAATTTATTACCATGGGTTTTATAATTAATAGCCCTTGCAGATAGAAATATTCTTATTTGAATTGATTTTACTACAACATTTTTACCCTTAAAAGACAGAAAATCCCAAATGAATAATAAACTACATGACAAGTGTATATTGGTGGAAAATATTGAATCAGCTGAACATGTTTAACTACTTACTATTGTGCTTTTTTTGTCGTTATAAAAGAAAAGGGTAGTTCCTCTCAACTCTGTCCAATATTGTTTATATTCCTGTGGGAAAGAAATTATAAGCATCAGTGTAATATTCAGCTACTTTCCTATTGATATTTTACTTTGTAACTTGCTTAATTGCTGTGAGATATGAGTCTTCTTTATCCTGAGATAAATCACCTAATTTGTATGGCTTAATTTTACATTTAATTCTTGATTAAATTTTTCACAAATTTATTTTAGTATAAGATGTGAGGTAAGGCCCTGGCCAGGTGGCTCAGTTGGTTGGAGCATGGTCCCATATACTAAAAAGGTTACAAGTTCAATCCCTGGTCAGGAAGCTGCAGGTAGGCAACCAATCAATGTTTCTCTCACATTGATGTTTCTCTCTCCCTCTCTCTCTCTAAAATCAATAAACATATACTTGGGTGAGGATAAAAAATAAAAAGATGTGAGGTAAAGATGTAGTTTGATCTGTGTTTAAGTACAGCATTTACCAAAACTTTTCTCATTGATTTGAGACATTCTATTTTCATGCAGTTTCAGTGAAAGCTTGCACCTGTAAGAGGGGCCATTTAAGAGGCCAGGATAGAACATAGGACAAGCATAAGCATTTAATATCTCCCTTCTAGGACTGTGGAAAGGATTGTATAAATTAATACATGTACAGCATATAGCATAGCACATGACTCATAGTTTGAATTCAATAAGTAACACATAGATCAAGAAAATGTGAGCAATTGATAATGATGAAAATAACACCATCAAAGCTGAACTTTGAAGTTTAAATTTCATTCCTGTGGTGAACATTTTATTATTAATACCAGCAGACCCTGAGCGACAGATGAATAAATTACTCTGACACACGTTTCTGTGAAAGAGAAGGCTAAGGGGCTGCTTGGCAGGAGGTACTAAAACAGCCCTGATTGCCTGCCTCCTTTGAGCTTTTATTGCAACAACAGCTTGAACTAAAATTAACCTCAAGATACAATCAGCAGGATAAGTATCCTTGAGAAAGCACATGATTCTACAAGGTCGGATCTAAAAGACTAAACAGAGATTCCAGCAAAACACTCGGGGGCTCAGACTTGTTTGGAAAAGTCATGGCAGGGGCTGCCACCTTTGGCAGGAATCTTCCTTACACACTTTCCAACCAAGCCCCATGCTTCCCCACACATTCACATTTTATTATTAATACATTCACAACTTTTTAAATTAAAAAAATGTAAATAACCCATTCAGACTCTCACTTCACCCAAGTGCAAGTTTATTTAAATAAGGGGAATTTATATTCTATGAAGATTGTCTGTATTACAAAAGAATGGCAAGGGGGTTTAAGAAATAAAATCCTTCCACATCTAAGGACTTATCCTCATACACAGCTCTTTCCAAAAGTATGTTTTAAAACATTCCAGTCAGTTGCATGGACATGTTGATCATTCCTTCCTTTAGGGTTTAATAAGCTGAATTTCTATGACATATTGGATTATCTGAACTTATACTGAGAATTAAGGTAAGAAAGTCACATGAAGAAATTTTTTTATTTGTTTATAAATGTGAAAACACTTTTATATATTATGGTGTTTTGTATCTCTTTAATACTAAAGTATAATTTATTCCTTTTTTGACCATCAAAATGTCACCTCTTCAGAATTTATATACTTATTTTCTCAAATAACGGGAACTCTATAACCCATTGTTTTTGTTTGCCTTGGCTTTCAGGAAGCTCAAGGTTATATTCATTCTGAATTACAACAACAATCTTTCTCATATTCTTAGTAGAACTATTTTCTTCCTTTGTCTTCATAGCTGATAAGGTGCTATATTAGTCAGCTTTTGTTATGTAACAGGCTTACCCTCAAACTTGGTGGACTATAACAGCAAATGCTTTCCATTTTTTACCATTCTGTGTCTGGCTAATGATTCTTTAAATGATGATACTTCTCTGTGACCAAATTGTCTAGGGTGGCCTCACTACTTGCCTGGAGTCTAAGCTGGGAATGCAGAAAGAATGACTGGAAGTGGTATAGTCAGAAATATATTTGGTATTTGTGCCCCAGTTCCTGGCATAAAGATCCTAAAACCGGAGTGATAGGAGTGTTTTTGTTACTCATAATGAGCCCCTTAATATCATACCTGAGTTTATAATAATGAGGTGATTTGAGAGGGGATCCATGGAGAGCTTCAGGATGGGTCTGGTCCCCAAAAGAACAAATGATTAGAGGGTTGGGACTTTCAGCCCCACTCACCGACCTCCAAGAAGGAGTGGGAGTGGGGTGGGCCTAGAGATTAAGCTTTATAGAAACTCTTGAACAATGACATTTGCTGAGCTTCCTAATTAGTGAACACATCCACATGCTGAGTGAGTGGTGCACCCCAACTTCACAGGGACGGAAGCACTCACTTGTGCTTGGGACCCTTCCAGACTTTCCCTATCTACCGCTTCATCCAGCTGTTCATTTGTGTTCTTTACCAGTAAATGTAAGGAAAGCATCTTCCTGAGTTTCGTGAGCCATTCTAGTAAACTGTCAAGTCTTAGGAGGGAGTCATGGGAACCCCTGATTTATAGCCAGTCAGTCAGAAGTGTGGGAGGCCAGGAACTTGCAACTGGTGACTGAGGCTTGGGAGGGCAGTCTTGTGGAACTGAGTCCTTAATTAAGCTGTGAATTCTGCACTAAATCGGGGTAGGTAGCTGGTTTCACAATCGAACTGAATGGTTCAGCAACCAGCTGGTGTTCAGAGAATCATAAAAATGGCTGCTGGTGTTGGGAAACACCCGCCTGAGACACCTGGAGGCTCCCTCCACCTGGCTTCATTCTTTAGCTAGCCTGGACTTGTTCACGTCCCGGCAGAGGGATTCCCAGGAGCAAGAGAGAGCAAAACCCAATGTGCAATGTACTTTCTAATCCTCTGCCTTTGTCATGTTTACCAAAGCATGACCGAGGCCAGATTAAAGCCGTAGAAAACTAGGCTCAACTTCTTTATAGAAGGAGCAGAAAAGTCCCATTTCAAAAGGGAGTGCGTACAGTGAGGCTTGAACAAATTGGTAGTATTCCTGCAACAACCTACCTCAGGGGCAGAGGTGGACCCTGGAGCAAGGTTTCTTTGTCTGATCCCCATGTTCTTTCCACTCCATCCTACCTCCCCATTGAGAGCTGGCCATCGTGTAATGTAATGAACCTGCTGATGCCTCCTGACCAAGAACAAGTTACCATAGGAAAGAACAGTTCCAAAGGGCATAGGATTGAAGGAGCAGCCAATAGATGGTCTCCAAATGAGCAGTTATAAACCTGGGCAAAGAGATGCTGCCTCTTGTCTGAGATCCAGGTGCCCAATATATGCTCGACGCATCTCAGAGTCAAGCAGTTTAATAAGGCAAGAGAACCCATCTCATTTCAGCCCCATCAGAAGTCTTTTCCTCCTTTCATATAGGACGCAGTGCTATTGGCATCACAATTGCCTTTCACCTTGTCTCTCTTATGGCCCCACAGAGCTGCCAGAGTAGGACTGCGTAAATGGTGAGTTTGGGAGGCAGGATGCTCACCTTAGCCCCCTTCCTGTCCTCTCAGCTCAGCCTACCAGAGAGAGTGGGTGTTCTGCTCTGTTCTCTGCCATGTGGCAAAGGGTCTCCAAGAGGAGCAGGCTTGTGCCTCTTAAACCGAGTCAGTGATTCAAGGTCACCCAAGGCTACCTAAATCTAGGGTAAGGTGTTAGCACAGTTTTGGACTTAAATCTAAACCACATATAGATAGATAGATTTTATTAATGATAAAAGTAGCTAGGACGGGGAAGGCCGACGCCTCCTTGGACTGCCGGGCCGCCCTTTCCACGATGCCGCTGCTGATTGAGGGCTGGCGAGTGGAGCTGCCGCAGTCCGCTGGGGACCTCGTCCGAGCCCACCGGCTTCTGGATGTAATGGGGCTACCTGCTTGACACTGACACCAAAGCTGAGGTCCCCTTGATCATGAACTCCATAAAATCCTTTTCCGACCACGCTCAATGTGGAGGGTTGGAAGTGCACCCCGTGGGCGGCTTCAGTGGCAATAGGCAGTTGTCACAAAGACTTCCTCTTCAACTTCTTAGTGAATTTGACAGGCTAGAAGAGGACATTCACTTAATGACATTATGTGTGACAGAATTAAATGGCCGCGAAGAAAACGAAAACCACTTTCCAATCACTTATGGCATTGCTGTCAACGTTAGAACTGCAGAGATCTACAGAGCCTCCTGCCAAGATCGCGGCCCGGAGGAGGAGCTGCGTGCGTGCTGCACGAGCTTTAACAGGAGGACCAATGGTTAGAATTTACGATGCAAAGACCGAACAACTTTGTATAGGACCGGATTCCTGGGTGCCATTTCCACATGTGGATTCCTGGTCGCAGCAAGATGATAAGCAAATACTAGAGAACCTTTCCATTCCACCTCGGGCTGAGCCCCCTCACTTTGTTGAACATATTAGAACAACCTTGATTTAAAAAAAAAAAAATACCCATCTCCAACAAATACACTATTTCCTGGAAATAAAGCTCTACTCTAAAAAAAAAATGAAGATGGCTTATGACAGAGACCATTGATGGGGGGTTGGACGGAACATGAATTTGGAATCTATATCCATTGAGTCTTAGTGTCTTTCAAATGACTTTCAAAATAAAATCTTATTTTGGCGAAGGGAAAAAAAGGAACTGGTTGATGTTCATTTGTGTGACCCCTGTGTCTTAATATTTTAATGGTTTCAAGCTGGGAAAGGGAAAGTCCCAACAAACAGGTATAAAAATGTACAGGGTATGGGAGGTGCGGGTAATTTTTTGTGTAATGGTTCACTGTTTTGGGGAGGTTTTTTGTGTGTAATGGTTCACTGTTAAGGGGCCAAGAATAGAAGTAGGGAAACCAGCCTCCTATCATCTCAAGGACTTGTTGAGGATTGAATGAAATAAGGTATGTAAAGCACATAGGACCTGGGATCCATAAATGTTGGCTGCTAAAAAGACAAAAAAAAAATTGCTAGATTGGTGTAGCCACTGTAGAAAACAGTATGGCGTTTCCTCAGAAATTTAAAAATGGATCTGCATTATGACCCAGTGATTCTACTTCTGGTGACTTATCTAAAGAAACTCAAAACACGAATTTGAAAGAATACATATGCACCCTATGTTCATTTCAGTGTTATTTACAATAGCCAAGATATGGAAGTAAGCCATGTGCCCATCAATAGACGAGTGGATAAAAAAGCTGTGGTACATATGTACAATGGAATATTACTTGGCCATAAAAAAGAATGAAATCTTACCATTTGCAAAAGAATGGAAGGACCTAGAAAGTATTATGCTCAGTGAAATAAGTCAGACAGAGAAAGACAAATATCATATGATTTCACTTATATGTGGATTCTAAAGAACAAAATAATAAATTAGCAAACACAGCATTGAAACAGACTCATAGACGTGGAGAACAATCTGGTGGTTGGTGAATGGATTAAGAAGTACAAATTGGTAGTTCAAAAATAGTCACGGAGATGTAAATAAATCATGGGGAATCCTATATAAAGAGGTAATATGCAAATTGACTGTCACATCCTTGCACAAGATGGCCACCCCCATGTGGTCACAAAATGGCTGGCAGGGGAGGGCAGTTAGGGGCGATCAGGCCTGTAGGAGAGGGCAGTTAGGGGTGACCGGGCCAGCAGAGGAGGGCAGTTGGGGGGCAATCGGGCCGGCAGGGGAGCAGTTAGGCATTGATCAGGCTGGCAGGGGAGTGGTTAGGGGGTGATAAGGCTGGCAGGCAGAAATGGTTAGGGGCAATCGGCAGGCAGGCAGGCGAGTGGTTGGGAGCCAGCAGTCCCGGGTTGTGAGATGTCTGAGGGGTCCCAGATTGGAGAGGGTGCAGGCTGAGCTGAGGGACACACCCCCCCACCCCGTGCACGAATTTCGTGCACCAGGCCTCTAGTACAGTGGGGCCTTGACTTACGAGTTTAATTCGTTCCGAGACCAAGCTCATTAAGGAGCTCGTTAACTCAAATTACTCTATCAACTCAATGCAAAAAATCGGCCGAGAGACAGCTGGTATCTCAAAAAACTCGTTAGTCGGGACACTCGTAAGTCAAGGCCCCACTGTATAGTCAATAATATTGTTATAACTATGTATGGTGCCAGGTGAAACACTATATAAATTATATGATTGTCTAACCACTAAGCTCTATACCTGAAACCAATATAAAATACATTTGACATTTTTTAAAAAATTGCCTCTTCACTCACATTATTAACAGATACTTTGCACTCTTTCATATTGCCATAAGAGATAGAAAACTGCATTGAGAAATATGGCTTGAAAAATTTACAAATATATACTGTGTCTAAGATCAAAGCAGATGTTCTGTAAGAACCATGAGAGTATCTAGTCACTTTATTTAAAAATTCTCTTGAACTTTCTCAGATCTGACTTGAGATTAAAAAATAAAAAAATTCAAATGTATCTTAGGAGCTTTTTAAAAAAATCATATCTCTCTTTTTTAGGCTTTCACATCCTGCTTTAGTTGTAAGCTTCTCAATGCAGGCAGCAGGTCAAAGCTACACTGTAACAAGGATAGGGGTGAAGGGGAGTGGGGAGGAGATCAGAATGTAGGTATATTGGTTAGAGAAATTAATGATGGGCTGTGTAGCTTTACTGACGTATAGCATCTAAGATCAAGTCCAAATTTGAGACTCTCAGATTCTTGGAGGGAAAGAAAACAAGAGGAACCCTGAAGTCAAAGTCTGCTACTATGTTCACCGTTTTAATTAGCTTCATTCGTATTAACCCACCACCGGACAGAAAAACTACAGAGACTAATAGCCAGTCAAGGTTTATTGATGTCCTTTTGTATGTACATGCAGACATGCATTTGTGCTCCTGAGAAAAATTACAGAGTTGTTTAGTCATGACAGAATGATATGAATTGGGTAGAATTAACCAGGGAAAAATGCGGGTTTTACTGGTAAATTGAACATATAGATTTATGGGAAGAATTAAGGAGGATTTATTAAACGAGAGAAGAAGCAAAAACAAAGGCATTGAGTTGAGAGTAAAAGCAGCCTGGAGGAAAAATAAGGTCACAAATAACAATAGGTCCTGTGAACTCCAACCACAGCCACAAACCTAAGAGATCAGATCAAACTTATATTCAATATGCAGAGACCTATGGGCCATGTCTTGATTTAGTTTCTGATAAGTTCTCATGAATACCAGCACTATCATCTGAGTCTTGTCTAAATATCACTCTCTTGCCCTGTTCGGTTGCTCAGTTGTTAGAGCATCAGCCCATGGACTGAAGGGTCACCGGTTTGATTCTGATCAAGGGCACAAACCTGGACTGCAGGCTCAATCCCTGGCCCTGGGTCATGGCGTGTGCGGGAGGCAACCAATTGATCTGTCTCTCTTGCATTTATGTTTCTCTCTTTCTCCCCCCTTTCTTTCCATTCTCTCTAAAACTCAATGGGAAAAGTATCCTTGGGCGAGGATTAACAAAAATAATAATAATAATATCACTCTCAATAATCAACATGTAGGTATATATTTATATCTATGTAAACATTTTACAAATTAAGTTTGAAGAACTCATTTTTGAATGAAATACAATTAGCACTAAGATTCTTACGCTTTAGCAATCACTTATGTTGAGTCACTGAAGTAAGAAAAGGAACTGAAATGGGACTACCGAATGTATTGCTTGCTTCAAAATCATTATATAGAGTTTAAGGCAGCGGTTCTCAACCTGTGGGTCGCGACCCCTTAGGGGGGTCGAACGACCCTTTCACAGGGGTCGCCTAAGACCATCGGAAAACACATATATAATTACATATTGTTTTTGTGATTAATCACTATGCTTTAATTATGTTCAATTTGTAACAATGAAAATACATCCTGCATATCAGATATTTACACTACGATTCATAACAGTAGCAAAATTACAGTTATGAAGTAGCAACAAAAATAATTTTATGGTTGGGGATCACCACAACATGAGGAACTGTACTAAAGGGTTGCGGCATTAGGAAGGTTGAGAACCACTGGCTTAAGGTCTCTAGCTCATTTACACGCAATTAAACAAATGTTTGAAATTACCGAGCTTCCCATTGAGCTCTGAGTGATAAAGAATCTAGTGATTAGACATCCCCAACCTTTGGAAGCCCACAATCAAATGGAATTAGAACTTTAGTTTGAGAGGTAGCAGGATGATGTCAAGTGCTTGGCAATAAAATCCAAAGTGGCTCCTTATTAGATGAGGAACCTTGACCATAGCATCTGTGAGCCACAATTCATTCATCTGTGAAGGGGATAAAATAATTTCTATCCAGAAGAGTTACTATAAGGATCAGAGTGACAGGAGATTAAGAGCCCAGCATGAGCCCAGCCTGCATGGTTCAGTGGTTAAGCGTCAACCTATGAATCAGGAGGTCACGATTTGATTCCTGGTCAGGGCACATGCCCAGGTTGCAGACTCGATCCCCAGTGGGGCAGTGCAGGAGGCAGCCTACCAATGATTCTCTCTCATCATTGATGTTTCTATCTCTCTCTCCCTCTCCCTTCCCCTCTGAAATCAAGATATATATATATATATATATATATATATATATATATATATATATATATCCAGCAGCGTGGTATCTGCCATCTGTCAACCTTAAGAAAATATACCCATTATTATATAGCCCATTTGATCATCATAGCAACCCATTCAGTTTTACAAAAGAGGAACAGATTAAAAGATTTAAGAGAATTGCCCAAGTTCCATAGTTGGGCTGATATTTATATCTTCTGGCTTCCCAGTGCTCTTTCTCATTAATGTAACTAGTAAAAATGGGTTACAATGCAAAATCCAGTTAAGTTTCTCTCTATCCCATGTCCCCAATAAAAAACTCTCCTTCTTTTTCTTATGAGCAAGCAAAGTGCCTTTGCTTAAGGAAGGATGTTGTATAGTGGTCTCCAAAATAGGACACATAAGCCTCAGAAGTGTGCAAGGAGCCGAAACCGGTTTGGCTCAGTGGATAGAGCGTCAGCCTGCGGACTGAAAGGTCTCAGGTTCGATTCCGGTCAAGGGCATGTACCTGGGTTGTGGGCACATCCCCAGTGGGGAGTGTGCAGGAGGCAGCTGATCGATGTTTCTCTCTCATCGATGTTTCTAACTCTCTATCTCTCTCCCTTCCTCTCTGTAAAAAATCAATAAAATATATTTTTAAAAAAAAGAAGTGTGCAAGGAGGAAGAAACTTTTAGAATATCTAATTATATTTCATCTTTCTTAATTCCTTTCTTGCATATCTCTAATAATTTGCTTGTAGTATTAGTACACAAGTACAAGTATATAATTTCTAAATAGATTGATAGTCTTATATTAGAGATCTGTGCTTAAAAATCTTGAAAACAGTGTGTTATTTTAAAAATTGGCCTGGCCGGCGTGGCTCAGTGGTTGAGCATCGATCTATGTACTAGAAGGTCATGGTTCGATACCGGTCAGGGCACGTGTCCCAGTTGCAGGCTCAATCCCCAGTGTGGGGCATGCATTAGGCAGCCAATCAATGATTCTCTCTCATCACTGATGTGTATCTCTCTCTCTCTCCCTCTCCTTTCATCTCTGAAATCAATAAAAATATGCATTTTTTTAAATTAAAAAAAAATTAAAAAGCACACCTAAGATAGCCCTGAAATCTTTCTAAAGAAATTACTGGCAACTAGAGGACTAGTCAGAGAAATGTTATTTTGATATTATTATGACGACCACATTCTTATGTTCAGGCTCATAAGAAGACATATTACACATATTGTTTTTAACGTTAGCATATCACAGATTGAAGAAACTGAGATGCTCTCCAAATGCGCTCTTATTTTCAAACAGTTCCAGAAAAATGACATTTTCCCCCATGGATAAGAACTGTGTTGCTGTTGATGTCCCACTGTGGCATTTAAAGCTCTTATTATCAAATAAATCTTCCTGATTAATCCAAAATTCTAGTGCTGTGGTTAAAGTAAATTTTTCCACATTATTTTTTCTATGAAGATTCTGTACTTTTAATGGCGCTAAGACACACCTCTTAATATATAATCTCCTTATAATCCAGGTTACTTCTCAGTTTTACATTCTCTAGCTCAAATGTTCTGATTTCCTTCAACAGAGATTTCACTTAACATTCTGCAGAGCCTCCCAACTCTTCAGCACATTGGCTCCAAAGATGACCTTCTATATAGCATTGGCTCACCTTCCTTTCAAAGGTTCCCTGGCATTTTACGGCCATATGCGAAGAAATCCCACTATTTTCCTGAGCTTTTCCTCGCAGCTTCCATTTTCAAACACTCTATCAATACAGCTCTCCTTTGAGCCATATTACTTGTAGACTCAAAACTGATTTTATTATGTGAATAAGAATATGATAAATAGTGAAATGGGAAGAGAATGAATCTAGCCTTTGGGGTGAGCCAGCTGTTTTACATGTTATCCCTTTAATCCTTGAAACCACCCTATTAGTAGAAATTTTTGTCACCCTCTTGCTCTGTTCTCCCTGACATACAAGTGAAAGATACTTTGCTATGTAATTGGGTAATCGAGTCATCGCTCCTTACTAAACTTATCCTTTTTGTTGTTGTTGTTGTTGTTAATCCTCACAGGAGGATATTTTTTCCATTGATTTTTTTTTTTTTAGACAGAGTGGAAAGGAGGGGGAGACACAGAGAGAAATATCGATTAGTTGCCTCCGTGGCGGGGGGGAGGGGTTCGAGGGGGGCGAAGGGCAGGGATCAAGCCGCTCTATGTGCCCTTGACCGCAATTGAACCCGAGGGCCGACGCTGTAACAGCTGACCCAAACCAGCTAGGGCTAGACTTAGCCTTGTAAAAGTAGGGTCTTTGTGTTTTATTCATATTCTCCAGAACTGAGTGTGATGCTTATTGCATAGGAGATACTCAATAGGTGTTGCTTGAACGAATAAATAGACTGAGCACCTACTGTATCCCCGGCATTGTACCTTGGGAGGCAAGTCGTATTCTCTCCATTTTATAGTTGAGGAAATTGAGTCCCAAGGAGATTGAGTAACTTGTGTAAGATCATAAGCTGTGAGTAGCAAAACCATCAGGTAAAGTCATGTTTTACTGACACTCTTAAATCCTTGTTCTTCCTCTTAACCATAAACATGAAAAGGAATCTGATATCAAAAACAGTTATTTTAAATACTTGGAAAACAACCAATGAATGACAAAATTTAAATTAGAAATTCCTTTTTCTCAACTTCTCTTTCCTGGCAAAGTGTAACAATGTGGCTAACCATGGTGGATGGTGGTAAAACTGAATTCACTTTTAAGGCATGTAAGATCAAGCAAAAAATATTACAATGTAACTGACAAATATTAAAAATGCATATTTAACACCCATAACAGAATACAAATTACCATGTCTTTACTCTCAAATAATAAATGGTTTTATTATGTATGAAAGAAATGTGTGCCATTATAGATATTTTCATATACACAATTTCCCCCAAGTAATAATAAATCCACAGGAAAAAATATTAATATTATTAAATATTTCTTACGGCATTTTCAAAACATTAAAATTTTTCTAGTTTCAATTAATATTAAGATTTCATAAAATTTGAACTGTTAGTGATTTTTTTTTAGTAACAGGCACTTTGTGTTTATTTTTCTCATTAATTTCAAATTATCTACAATTACTATTCTAAAAGCACTGATTTTAACTGTAAGTTTTCATTTTTACATTTAAAAATATGGGATGCTTGCCCAGCCAGCATGGCTCAATGGTTAAGTATCAATCTATGAACCAGGAGATCATGATTCGATTCCCAGTCAGGACACATGCCCAGGTTGTGGGCTCGATCCCCAGAGGAGGATGTGCAGGAGGCAGCTGATCAATGATTCTCTTTCATCATTGATGTTTCTATCTCTCTCTCCTTCTCCCTTCCTCACTGAAATCAATTCAAATATATATTTTTTAAAAATGGGATGCTTTGTGAATTTTCTTACAAAGTGTATTTATGTCATGTGAAGTATATACCACCCACAAAGCACCCTATGTATTATCCTTCATTATTCTTTCTTAACTGTTTTTTATTTTTTAAAACCCACAATCTTGAACAATATTTTTAAAATGTATTTTATACATAATGTTAAACAGTATTACTTTTATCATTTTCACATTTTTTTACAAAAGTTTACCACTTTAAAAAATAATTTGATCCTTATTTATAAGCTTCAAACAACTGAGAATAGGAGCAGAAGGTTTAATTTCAATCATAATATTTTATCTTAATGATACAAGTCATCATGGAAGCATCGTAGTAAATTGCAGAGAAAATACAAGAAACATTTCATCTATTAAGCCAAAGTCTTCTGTGATGTGTAAATTAATTCTTTGAAAGTTTAGCTTATTGAACTTTTTTATCTTAGTAACAATATTAGAACTTTATATTATCATATACAGAGGTAGGCAAAAGCAATTTTACAGTTGTGAGTACGTAAAACTCAGAGCTTATTCTTGTATTATGTATTTTTCCATATGAACAACTGTAAACCTACTTTTGCCCACCCCTGTATAATACATACATACATACACATATGTTTAAGCCATACATTGTATCTAAATTATGCAAGAATGGGATAATATTTCTGAGCTCCAGGAAGAGGGTTTAGTTGCAACAGAAACAAGGAGGTCCTTGTCACATCACAACACCATGAAATACATGTTATATTAAGACAGAAGCTGCTAGTTTAACATTATCATCTGTGGACTTACCTGGTATTCTGAGCGCTTGACTAATAAAAAACCTTCAAAGTATAAAGGTAGAGCAGTAATCTTTAACCTCTCTTGGAAGATCCTTCGAGGGGCTGGTTTCGGGGGCTTCTTAGCCATCATACCCTCTCGTGGGTGTGCGGTTTGGTTACAACTGTATCCAGTCTCAAACAAAATGAGATCTACCTTGTGTGAGAGGAAAACGCAACTGTTCAAAGAGGAAGTCCCAACTCGATTTTAAACCACCAACAGGACACACACACACACACACACACACACACACACACACACACTCTCTCTTTCCTTTGCTTTTTATGAGGTAAGATAAAACAGGCATAGACCAGCTTTGAGAAAGCAACCTCTGAATAAACTACATGTACTTAGCATTACAATAACAAAATAAACAGAAGATTAACATCACCAGAAGATGAAAGGAACCCATTTGGAGATTCTGGGCTTTAGAGGAGACATCCAGGTCACATTTGTTTACTTTTTGTTTTAATTGTTGTCCATTTTTATCCCCAGAAGGCATGATTTGAATTAACTCCACTTCACTAAAAATTAATTCATAGGATAACTTTATTTGGACTACTTCTGTTGTATTTCAGGATCAAGCTTTGTTTAAATTTTAAGAAAAATGGAGCTCTTTATCCCATACCCATTTTGATGGTCCACTAAGCATAAAACACAGTTATGGGAACATGGAATTTTCCACTTCTTTTTGGTCAGTATTTTAAGTTCTTGGGTCACCAGTGGATATTTGGCAAAATGTTTGGCTGAGAAAGCTTTAAATTTTCAAACTTTTATTTTGTTATTTTATGCTTTCTGAGCTGTGTATCACTGATGCTATGATGCATAGATGAGGTCCTTACTGTTATCTAGTAAGGTTTATAGAGCTTCACTGGGACCAAAATGCAACTAATAGCTCCATGTGGGGAACGGCCATTGAGAGACTGGAGTTAGCTCAATACTGTAAAAGGAATAACGGAGGAAAGGAACATAGGAGGAATTCCGGTTTGTTTTGCAGGGTCCTGAGAAGTTCCACCATTTGATATTTCACCCTCAATATTTCAGGAAAACTCTTGATTAAGTAGCCTGGGCCTGAGCATGCTCTACATCTGAACCAGCCTATTCTCAGAAATCAAAGCAAGCCAGGCACCTTCCAACTGACCCATCCTTTTTGTTGTTGTTGTTAATCCTCACTCCAGGATATTTTTCCATTGATTTTTAGGGAGAGTGGAAGGGAGAGGGAGAGACAGAGAGAAATATCAATGTGAAAGAGTGCACGCACCCTGACCAGGGCCTGGGAACCTGCAACCAAGGTACATGCCCTTGAGCAGAGATGAACCCAGGACTCTCAGTCCCCGAGCCGACGCTCTATCCACTGAACCAAACCAGCTTAGGGCTGATCCTTCTTTTCTGATGGAGAGAGCACATGGTTTCCTCCACCAGTTGGGGTTTCCATTAGATCTGCAGCAGTAGGTGTGGGATACCAAATTGTCTACAAAGTGAGGTACAACAATACAGACAGATTATTAGTAAATTAGAGAAGAGTGTTCAAGTGTGTTATCAAAATGAAAATAATTTGAAACAGAAATAGGAAATCAAAACTTCAGAATTATCGCCTTGCCTTTAAATTTGAGACCTGCTCCCTAAGACCCAAACTTTCAAATGATAAAATCTAAGCCCAACTTAATTTTTTGGAGATAAGTTCACACTATTTTTTAGTTTCAATGTAATTTTAAAAATGAGTCAAATAACCAAAGGAAATCTCCCAAGTTAATAAGTGACCAAATCTGCCTGTTGGCAGCTGGTAGCTGATGTAACACAGGAAGGAAGTGAAAGGAGGGTTGAGAACTGAGAAATAAGGAGAAGCAGGGAGGTAGGATGCTGGGAATCATTAGTGGTCAGAATGTGAGAAAAGTAGTCACTGGCTTTATGTCCAGAGAGTGGCATGGGAGAAAAACAAAAAACAAAAACGCCTTTTAAAAAGTGTAAAAATAGAAATATTTTGAGAAATAATGATCTAAATACACCATTTACATATTATGCAGCAGTAAAAAAGAAGGATCTCTTACCCTTTGAGACAGCATGGAGGGACTTGGAAAGTATTATACTAAACGAAATAAGCCAGTCAGAGAAAGACAAGTATCACATGCATGATCTCACTCATATGTAGAATCTAAAGGGCAAAATAAGCTGATGAACAAAATAGATCCAGAGACATAGAAGCATGGATCAGACTGTCCAATCTCAGAGGGAAGGTGGGGGGGGGGGGGTGGGAGGGAATAGATTAACCAAAGAACTTGTATGCATATATGCATAACCAATGGGCACAGACAATAGTGTGGTGAAGGCCTGGGGTTGGGGTGGGTGCAGCCTAGAAGGGGTCAATGGGGAGAAAGAGGACATCAGAAATACGTTCAACAATAAAGATTTTTTTGAAATGTAAAAGTAGGAATATTTTGAGAAATAATGATGTAATTATATTTTTCTTATCTTTATTATTTTTTATATTTTTTCTTATCTTTAAAAACATACACAACATTTTTTAAAAAGCCAGTTCATGAACTTTTGTACGTTGCTTTGTTTTGTTGATTTGCAAGTCAAATTAATTCATAATATGCCACAGTTCAAATACTGTCTCCAAAAAAACAATATACACAGCAAAAACAAAAAATAGAGAACAACAACAAAAACACCCCCCAAATCTACACAATGCAGAAGTCCTGCTGAAACATTATTAACCAGTTACACCTGTTCACAATTTTCAGTATCATTGTACCAGTGTGCCATTACAATGGAAATCCTCTTACAGATATCTCAAGTTTTAGGTGTTGAATAATGAATTGTAGGTTAGGTAATGTCATAGGAAAAGTGTTTGGGAGTAGGGAGAAAAGCCAATTTTGCCACTAACCAGCTCTGAGACCTTGAACAAACCACTTAACTGCTCTGGGATCACAGCTTCCCAACCTATGATATGAGGGGGTGGGCTTAATGACTTCTTGTCTGGAGTTACAGTGGGCTTCTAAGCAGTCTACTTTTACTCTTTTCCTTCTCTGATTCATTTAAAATCAGTCTCTTTAAGTCATTCCCCTGCTTAAAACACTTTAAAGCAGTGGTTCCCAACCTTCTGGCCCTTTAAATACAGTTCCTCATGTTGTGACCCAACCATAAAATTATTTTCGTTGCTACTTCATAACTGTAATGTTGCTACTGTTATGAATCGTAATGTAAATATCTGATATGCAGGATGGTGTTAGGCGACCCCTGTGAAAGGGTGGTTCGACCGCCAAAGGGGTCTCGACTCAGGTTGAGAACCGCTGCTTTAAAGTATTCTCATTGCTTTTGAGGTTTATTTTTTCATTCAACACTAAGTACTTATTGAGCACCAGCAATATGTTCAAGCAGGTCACACAGGTCTTTTATAATAGGGCCCTTTTAAGTGAAAACATTTAAAAAATACTCTCTTCTCTAATAGCTTTGGTTACTCCCACTACGTATGTCTTTTGGGACAGAAAATTAAAGGTGACAAATCACTGCTACAGAAGTGATATCATTGCTCTGTCAGAATGATTTAATTTGCTAACCTTGTAATTTTCATTTCAGTACAAAGAGTTTCTTCTAGGATGATAAAGAGTTTTTCTAGTTAATGTTCACACTATTTTTATAGTGTGGGGAAACATATTATTGAGAAATATTTCTTAGATGCCACATAGATACAGGACTCACAGATTTCTAAATGAGATAAATAACAGAACAATGGCAGTTTTAATAGAAGCTGGTAATTTCAGATAAGGAGATAGTTTGGGGGGGGGGAGGTGAATAGAGCAATGATGAATTCTGCTTTCACCACTTCAAACTCAATATATATGAGGATAGGTCTACATTTTCCTTCCCCTTCACTTCATTTAAGATCCATTAGTGCTAGCTTAGGGGATAAAATAGATTGATGTTTAATATCCATTCCAACCTCTTCTAGTGTGCCATTCTTTATTGCAGAGGCTGAAAAGCTAAAAACTAAACTTCCCAGACTTCTTTGCAGCTGGAGTTGGGATGCGTTCAACTTTGGCAAGGCAGAACTGAGACAGACTTCATTCTCAGGCTGCCTTTGGTTTTTCTAGAAGCAAGCATAGTCTGTAGGCATCTGCTTTTTTCTGTGGCAATGTTATCAGAAGTCCCAGTCTATGACCACTGGTTTCATGGATGTTGATAGCCAAGGCCATCTTGGCAGGTATGGTGTGCTTCTGGAGCTAGAAATAGTAAGGAGGCTTCCTGGTCATAGAGGCTTCTGATTTGTGGTTGTTTCCTTGACGGGGCAGTTTTGTAATTGTGGTGGCATCCTGACTGTACAGTGTCAGTATGGTTCTGGAAATTTCAGCATTAGCATCAGCCTTCCAATTTTTCAGTTTGCTTCCTGGCTATACATGTAGCAGCTGACTCTTGGGGAGTCAGTTTTGCAGTGTGTCTTTGGGAATCATTCTTGAAAGTCCAAAATACATTATTTCTCCATCCCTCCCAACAATTCTGTAAGCTGAATTAGTAGATCCTATTAATAGATTCCCCCTTTTTAAAACCAAAATTAGCTATCATGAATTATTTTCTATGTAACTGACCCTTCATCAATACAGTTCCCTAGTATCTATAGGAATAAGTGAAAAGTCATCCTAACATTGAAGGTACTCCATAATCTAGCTCCATTTTGCTACTACATATATTCTTCTGCATCAACTAACTGTACATCATATCTGCCACTTGTCTTGGCTTGCAGTTTATCTCCCTATTTCCTTCACCTCATAAATCTCTTACTGTTAGGGATTGATTGCCTGCAAGCTACAATTTTGGCACTTCATTGTTTATAAATTTTTACAGGCATTTGAATTTATAAACACCTTATATTTTATTCATATTTAAATTAAAAGAATTTATTTATTTTTTCTTATTATTAATGGAAAACTTACTTATACAAATTTTAGACAACAGAAAGGCATAAGAAAGAAATGAAAATCACACACTACTCTATTATCTGCAATTAGCACCCTTTGGATGGGTACCATCACTTCTTTGGGCACTTTTTCTCTATTTCTAGATATATTTATGTAATCAGGTTAATCAAATTCACACTGTTTCATAAACTACATTTTTAAAAAAATATGTTTTTAGATCCCAGAAAGAGAGGAAGGGGTGAGGAAGGAGGGAAAGAGAGAGAGAGAGAGAGAGAGAGAGAGAGAGAGAGAGAGAGAGACATCAATTGGTTGCCTTCCACAGGTGCCCAATCCTCAGGATTCAACCTGCAATCTATTACCCTGATTGGGACTTGAACTGGTGACTTTTCAGTGCATGGGGTGACACTCAACCAACCAAGCTACCCAGCCAGGGCCATGAGCTACATTTTTTATATGATGTGTCTAGAACACATTTCTATGTCAATAAATATAAATGTATGTTATTTAATTTTTTGCTTAGTATCATTAAAGTAATGTAAATATTTGCAAGGGTAACATTACAGTGCAGAACTATATTTTTAAGCTTTTTATTTTTTTTTTTTATTTTTTTTATTTTTAAGCTTTTTAAAATCTAAATTTGTTTTTATATGTTTAGGCTTTTTATTTTTTATATAATTTATTTAGAGTAAATTTATTGCACTGACATTGGTTAATAAGATTATATAGGTTTCAAGTATAGATTTCTATGACACATGATCTGTATATTGCATTGTTTAAATGACAAAAACCTCCTTTTTTTGAGGTAAGAATTACATTGACTAGAAGTAAACTGAGATACAGAATGGAGACCCAAAAAATAGTGTATTTGTTATTTCCTTGTTAAGAGAATATATATATATATATATATATATATATATATATATATATATGAATATAATTGCAACTAACAATCAAATGATAAGCATAGAGGTAACTTAGAAAAGGTTAAGGTGGGTCAATTTATGTAGTACTTTAACATTCAGGATTTGATGCAGACTTTCAGGACCCATTGCACAGCATAATTGTTTTTTGTGAACTCTGCTGCCACCTATCTACATATTGCAAGGGCACTTTCTAATCTGGTAGAGCCTTTCTTTCTGGGATAATTTTGTAAGGAAAGGCTGCTGCAAGTGAATGTACTTAACAAATGAAGCGATATTTGGCATTAAAAAGTAAGAAAATATAATGAGCCCTAGCTGGTTTGTCTCAGTGGATGGAGCATTGGCCTGGGGACTGAACGGTCCCAGTTTTGATTTCGTCAAGGGCACATGCCAGGGTTGCAGGCTCAGTCTCAGTAGGGGGCATGCAGGAGGCAGCTGATTAAAGATTCTCTCTCATTATTGACGTTTCTATCTCTCTTTCCCTCTCCCTTCCTTTCTGAAATCAATCAATAAATATATATATATAAAATGAAATTTTATATAAAAAGATAAAACTCAAAATTATACAAATAAGTTTATTTCATGTTAGCAGATTTTAGGTTATAATTGCTATGTTATAATTTCCAAAGTAAATTGATTTCTGGAGTGTAATTTTTATGACAAAACTCTGATAGTAATTTGCTAAAATTTCCATTTTTTACTTTCGAAGAATAACAAATTATTTTGCAAAATATTTGAGCAATTTTATTAATGTCACTTTGTGAAACTGAGGGGCCTGATTTAAGATATGATTTTGATTTAACATGTAGCCCCAGAACTCAATTCAGTTTCTTCACAGCAAGCCCAGTAAGTCTCATCCCATTCCCTTGCATCTATTTTATTTACGTTTATTTATTAATTTTAGAGGGGGGGAGAGAGAGAGAAAAGGAAAAGAGGGAGAGAAATAATGATTTACTGCCCCTGACCAACCTCTTACCCATCATGACTCTTTATTTTTGCTCTATGACACCCCTTGCCTGAAAACATTATTGGGGAGTTTCAGTTTTTCCAGCACAAGCTGCCAGCTCGCAGTTGTGTAGTGCTCCACAATAAACACCAATTTCTTTCACTGCTTCCCTGTGCCAGACTAATTGGCTATCTGCAGTGCTGTTTGAACAAACGCTTTTTGGTCAGTTACATTTGCCCCATCATTTTACTAGGAAACAATTTAAACATACAGAGAAGCTGAAAGAGTAGTTGCCGGGGTCCAGGCCCAGCGGTCCAGGGGTTCCCAAAGGTGTGGACAGAGTCAGCGAAGAATGATTTACACGGAAACAGCGTTCATAGCTCTCTAGCTCTCTTTAGTCTCTGTGGATCTTCCTGTGCCTGGCTGAGGCCACAGAGAAAGATCCCGAGGCAAACTGAGCCTTTATTTTATAGTCAGAGGTAAACAAGGTAGTGGTTACCATAGTTACACAGTTCTTGTGAGTTTCACTTGTTTTGGCCACTTCCTGCACTTCCCTCAGCCCATTAGCTTCTCAGATAAGATCTGGGGAGCGTTATAAGGTCAAGCCTAATTATGCTAACAGGACTGTGCCCTCTAAGCTGGGACTTGTTTGTGACTTTGCCAACAGGTCAGTCTGAGGCTTAACCCTATATCGGCTCCCCACAAGTAGTGTTCATAGATATCTACACATCTACCATCTAGGTTCAAGAATTGTTAACATTTTGTCATAATTGCTTTAATTGTATCTCTATCTTGTTACAGGAACCTCTCACAGAAATCATAGTTATCAGACAGCCCCCTGAGTCGCCCCTAACCTCTATTCTTGTCTTCTCATGTAAATGAATTTGAATGAGAAAACCCCAGACGATTGTGTTGTGATGAAGACAATTTTATTAAAGCAATTAAAGGATGCACCTTTATTTTTTTTTAATTTTTATGTTTTTTTTTCTTTTTTAAAAAAATTATAATAAGTATTACAAAGGGTATTACATATGTGTCCTTCCCCCACCCCCGCCCTTGACAATCCCCTGCCTTCCCTTACCCCCCAGTGTCTTATGTCCATTAGTTATGCTTATATGCATGCATACAAGTCCTTCGGTTGATCTCTTACTCCCCTCCCTTCTGCCCCCCAACCCTCTCTGGCCTTCCCACTGCAGTTTGACAATCAGTTTGAGGCAGCTCTGCCTCTGTAAGGATGCACCTTTATTAAAGAAGCAAGCAAATCTATACATCTGGCTTATGAAGCACAGAAGGGCTCTCAGCTAACCTGAAGAGCGAGTTGGGTTGGGGTTTGAGGTGTTATATACTCTCCTGTCTACAAGTTTCAGAATTCCTCTGCGGAATATTTTTGTACAGATTAATTCTCTAGGTCCCTTTTTACTTGGTTGTGGCCTTCTCAGAATTCATGAGAAGCACCTGGCAATTTTATCTCTCCAAGCCTTGAGACTTCTGGCTTCTCTGCTTAGAGAGTAAAACTGCCTGGTTTTCCTTTCCCCTTCCGCCTTCCTTTCCTGCATTCTCTCCTTAGGGAGGTTTTTAACCTTTTGCTCTCAAGTGTCCTTGGCTGGGAAGGTGCAAGGCCCACTGCGAATTGCCTGCACTGGCCTTGTTCGAACTTCCCTGTCTCAGTTTCCCTATTTCTCTTGCTCTGAAGTTTTCCTAGCTTTTCACTGCCCTGTGACATATCTTTCTTTCATGGAATCATTTCAAAGTACTTAACAAACATCACACTTTGTCCCTCCATACTTTAATATGTATATGCTAAGAAGGAAGACATATGAGTAAGGACATTCTATTATATAAACACAATAACATTTTAATGGCTACAAAAATTTCACAATTCCCTAATGTCATTGAATAATCAATTAATATTTTAGTTTTCCCCTGTTGCTTAATATTCCTTATACCTTCTTCTTCTTCTTCTTTTTTTTTACAAGACTGATCAAAGTTCGCATTGCATGTGTTTATGTTTCTCTCTCCTCTATTTCTATTACCGGAGAGATGATGAGATCTCAGTTCTTGTCTTTTTTTTTTAAATATATTTTATTGATGTTTTACAGAGAGGAAGGGAGAGGAATAGAGAGTTAGAAACATCAATGAGAGAGAAACATCAATCAGCTGCCCCCTGCACACTCCCTACTGGGTATGTGCCCTCAACCAAGGTACATGCCCCTGACTGGAATCGAACCTGGGACCCTTGAGTCTGCAGGCTGACGCTCTATCCACTGAGCCAAACCAGTCAGGGCTTGTCTTCTTTTTTTAATATATATATTTGTATTGATTTCAGAGAGGAAGGGAGAGGGAGAGGAAGAGGGAGAGGGAGAGGGAGAGGGAGAGGGAGATAGAAACTTCAATGATGAGAAAGAATCATTGATCGGCTGCCTCCTGCACACCCCACACTGGGGATCCAGCCCCCAACCCAAGTATATGCTCTGACCTCAAATCAAACTGTGACCTCCTGATTCATACATAGGTCGATATTTAACCACTGAGCCACACAGGGTGGGTAGTTCCTATCTACATTATCAAGAGATAAGTGCAGCAAAGCAAGTAAGAATTTTTTGGCTACGGGAAAAATATACTTAGGACAGTGAAACAAGGAAGGACATAGAAGAAGTAACAGGAATGTCTAGGCTGGGCTGCTTTGGCTCACTGAGAAGTTAGAGAAAAGGGGGCCTAGAGACAGGTTTAGGGGGTTAGCCCAGGAAGAGCTGCCGCTGCCTGCTGCTCCCCTCCCCCCTCCCTATTTGCAAGTCTCCTGGAGTCCCTTAGGAAAGTAAGGGGAAGGGAATGGCATGGATGCTCCCCTGGGGGAGAGCATGCCCTGGGTTCTTCATCCTGAGCATGTTTATCTCTCTTACAGGTGGAAATCTTTTGGGAGGGCTCAGGGGAGGGTCTTAATAGAGTATTCATCAGCTTTTCAGGTGTGCCCTTTCAGGGTCTAATCTCCAACTGATTGGCCGGTGCCAAGGCATGGTGACATTAGTCAATGATTGGCCAGTGCCAAGACAAGGGGTCATTGGTCAATTCAGGTGGTCCTGAGGCAGTTACAGCGTCACTGGTCTGGTTTTGCTGCTTTTCTGGGCCTGGGGTTGAAATACAACTGAGGCCTAGATGTTATTTTTAGGAGGAAAAGGTTGTGGGGGGGGGGGGTCTAAACTACATGACTAGTGATATGAAAAGTCAGGGGGTCTGTTGGGGTCCATCCCCAGCAGGTCCAGGGGTTCCCAAAGGTGTGGACGGAGTCAGCAAAGAAGGAATGACACGGAGGCAGCCTTCAGTTGATCATCATAGCCAGGTTCTCCTTTTATTGTCCTGTTACATCTGTATTTATACCAGTTGATTTTAATCCTATCCATTCTATTCCAAAGGTTAGGGCGTTTATTATCTCCATTCCAAGGTTACTCTATTGTTCTATTAAACTACAAGGAAGTAACTGAAGGAGATTATCTTAAGTAAAGATTATGTAGCTTAAGTGTGATTGTTTGTAGTTAAAGTGATTAACTACCTGCCTGGCACTTAGTTAAGGGGTTTTACGGATTTATTCCCTTCCTTAGTCCTGTTAATCCCTAACTCCAGGGAAAAAATCCCCACCTGGGGAAACAACCTTTCTTGGGGAGGTGGTCCTGTTTAAAACACATAGCGATAAGAGGGGGAGCAAACATATGCCATATACGCCAGATCCCTTGAAACATAAGCTGTGCAGATGTTTCTTCTCTGCAGCGACTGTGTCAAGCAGCACGGGTGGACCGGCTTCCAGCAAATTCCCCCATTTTTATTTTTTAAATGACAGCGTGTGTAAATCAACGGCCACCTCTCAGATTGGGTTGTTTAAGACTCGGAAGAAGACTTGTTTGTGACTTTGCCAACAGGTCAGTCCGAGGCTTAACCCTATTTCGGCTCCCCACAGGGGTCCAAACTGCATGGTCTATAATATGCTAGGGGAGGATAGGTTACCCTGGGGGCGAGGTTCTTGTTTTCCCAGTTTTGCCCCTTGCTAGGCATCTGGGCTTTCTGCCCTGGTGAGTTTCTGTACCTGGCCTATTGTCCTTGCTCTGTTCATGTCTGTCCAGCTGCCTATAACATCTCTAACATTCCTACTTTTTAAAATCGGGTTTATTGAGGTATAATTTACCCAAAAAGTCACTCCTTTTTTAGGAGCATAGTTCTAATAATTTCAACAAGTAGATGTAGTTGTGTAACTACCACCAAAATCAAGACCTAGACTATTTCCACCACTGCAAAAAGTTCCCTCATAAGTGAAATAAGCCAGTCAGAGAAGACAAGTAACATATGATTTCACTTATATGTAGAATCTAATGAACAAACTGAACTATCAAGCAAAATAGAGACAGACTGATAGATAGACACCTCTGGTGGTGAGGGGGAAGGGGGTGTTGGGGGGAGGATTGAGCAAAAAATAAAAAAAGAATGAGAACTCATGGACATGGAACAACAGTGTGGGGATTGTTGCGGGGAGGTGATGTGGAGGTGGAAGAGGCTATAGAGGGGATAAATGGTGATGGGGAAAAAAAAGTTCCCTCATGGCCTTTTGTAGTCAGTATCTTCTCCCCTGCCCATTCCACCTAATCCCCCGCAACCACAGATTTCACTCCTGTTCATATAGTTGTATGCAGTCATGATGCTGTTGTAATAACCTGGTTATTATTTAACAGGAAAGGAGGAAAGGGAAGACAAAACAGACACTATACCCAGTAAGGTCTGAGTGATGTGGGAAAGAGCTTGGCAGTCCCTCAGACCTTACTGGGTATAGTGGTAAATGGGACATTGGAAACTGAGAAATGTAACCTCCTGCAAATAATGCCTTTTTCCATATCCCATCCTTCCGTGGAGGCTTCTAAAAATTCTTATTTCAGTGGTGCCCAAAGAACCTCATTCCTACTTCTGTCTGGGAAATCTGGCCTATTCCTCCTGCAGCAGTGACCTACTTGGAATCACACAGTAGATAGCCTTTAATGTCTTAGTATAATGCTTTAAAATATATTTTTATTGATTTAAGAGTGGAAGGGAGAGGGAGAGAGAAATAGAAACATCAATGATGAGAGAGAAGCATTGATCAGCTGCTCTCCCCCGCCCTCCACCACCAACCCGGGCATGTGCCCTGACCAGGAATTGAACCGTGACCTCCTGGTTCATAGGTCAACCACTGAGCCACACTAGCTGGGTTTTCATTTATTTTATTTTATTACTGAGGAGTACTCCATTGTATGAATATACTGGAACTTATTTATTCATTCAGCAGTTAATGAGCATATTGCCAGTTTGGGTCCATTATTAATAAAGCTGCTATAAACATTTGTATGCATTTCTTTGTGATATATATTTTTATTTCTTTTGAGTAAATACCCAAGTGTGGAATTGCTGGGTCATATGTTAAGTGTGTGTTAAACTTTATAAGAAAGAGCCAATCTGTTTTTCAGAGTGTCTGTGCCATGTTGCATTCCTACTAGTAATGTATGAGATTTCCAGTTGCTACTCCTCCTTACTGTCACTTTGTATAGTCAGCTTAAAATTTATTTTTTTGTATGTGATTGATTTTCAAGTTTCTTAAAATACCTCTGAGAGTTACTGTTTCTGGTGGAAGCAGAGGGATATAATTTTACATGTGGAACTTTACATCTATGATTGAGCTTTTAAAATTTTCCCTTGAGAGGTAAAAAGTGTTGTGATTAGTGCTCAGTTCTGGAGTTTGAAGACCAGGGTTCATCCCCCAACTCTGTCCTGTAATGGTAGTGCAATCTTGAGCAAATTAATTAAACCCTGTCCCAGTTTTGTTGTATATGAAATAGGAATATTAGTCCTCTTCTCTCACAGAAATATTCTAAGAATTAAATAAGTTGCTTCCTGCACGGAGAACATTTAGAATAGAACTTGGCATATAGTACACACTCCTCAATAAGTGATAGTTCTTTCTATACCAAATATGACAGCACCAAATTATATAATACTAGAGGCCCGGTGCACAAAAATTTGTGCACTCAGGAGGGGAGGGGGGTCCCCCAGCCCGGCCTGTGCCCTCTCGCAGTCTGGGACCCCTCGGGAGATAACGACCTGCTGGCTTAGGCCTGCTCCCGGGTGGCAGAGGGCAGGCCCAATCCCTAGGTGCAGCCCCTGGTGGGGCTCAGAGCAGGGCCGATTGGGGAGTTGGGGCGCTGCCCCCTGTCATGCACAGAGCAGGGCGGATCGGGAGGTTGCGATGCCACCCTCAGTCACGCTCAGGGTAGGGCCGATCGGGGGGTTGGGGCGCTGCCCCCTGTCACTCACAGAGCAGGGCCGATCAGGGGGTTGGGGCGCTGCCCCCTCTCACTCACAGAGCAGGGCCCATCAGGGGGGTTGGGGCTCCGTACCCTGTCACACTCAGGGCAGGGCCGATGGAGAGGTTATGGCTCTACCCTGTCACACACAGAGCAGGGCCCGTTGGGGGGGGGGTGCACCGCACCCTGTCAAACACAGAGCTGCAGGGTGATCAGGGGATTGGGGAGCTCCCCCTATCAGGCACAGAGCAGGGCTGGTCAGGGGGTTGGGGCGCCTTCCCCTGTCACGAACAGAGCAGGGCGGATAGGGAGGTTGTGGCCCCGCCCCCTGTCACTCACAGAGCCGCAGGGCGATCAGGGGATTTGGGCGCTGCCCCCTGTCACACTGATCCCGGTGCCGGGAGGCATATTACCCTTTTACTATATAGAATAGAGGCCTGGTGCACGGGTGGGGGCCGGCTGGTTTTCCCTGAAGGGTGTCCTGGATCAGGGTGGGGGTCCCCACTGGGGTGCCTGGCCAGTCTGGGTGAGGGGCTGAGGGCCGTTTTCCGGCTGGCGGGTGACTAAAGCTCCCAACAGCTTTTTTTCTTTTTTTTTTTTTAATTCTGGGCCAGCTTTAGCTCTGAGGCCTCGGCTGCTGAAAGCCGGTTTCTGGCCTTTGTTTTTCCTTCTGTATTTGATACAATGTTGCGGTCCGGCTGGCTGAACCTGGCTGACTGAAAGCTGGTTTCTGGGGTTTTGTTTAGCTTCTTATTTGCAACATAGTACATAGTTGCTTAGAGTTGCAGCTGAGAGGCCGGCAAGTCAGGCGGGGAACGTTGGAGTTTGCCATCACTGGAGCAAGCAAGCCTCCCTGTTCGCTTCAGTGCATGGCTGCCGGCCGCCATCTTGGCTGACAGTTAATTTGCATAAGGATATGCTGATTAGCCAATGGGAAGGGTAGCGGTCGTACGCTAATTACCATGTTTCTCTTTTATTAGTGTAGATAGCCTGATTGGCAAAACTTCTGCTAGACTAAATTTAAAAATTACCATAACAACCATTTACATTATTTATTCTTACTACATTCCAGGCATTTCACCTACATCTTAAAAGGAATTAATGCAATATCTCAAAACTTTAATATTATCCCCACTAACAGACAAGAGACTTGAGAAATATTTTATGGCAGAATTAGTGGTGGTATAGTGGAACTCAGGTTTGTCAGATTTCAGAGTTAATTTGTAACCCCTATTCCCTACACACATGATGTTGAGTGATTCCTTCCACGTCCCGCGTGGAGTAGGGTTCGGTACCTGAAAGTGGAGCCGCACAGCAAATGAGAGAAACAGACACGAGATAATTTTGCAATATTGGAGGACCAGGCGGGCAAGTCCCAAAGGACTTCCACCCATGCTCAGGCTGCTCCAATCTTTTATTGATTTGGAGTAGCCCTTAGAGTAGGAAGTTTCAATGACACACAGATCAGCAATTTCCAGTAGACAAAAGTATCTAATTAACTCATCAATAGATTTCCAAGTGTAGGCAGAGTAACTGATTAGCTTATCAATAGATTTCCGAGTGTAGGCAGAGTAACTGATTAGCTTATCAATAGATTTCCGAGTGTAGGCAGAGTAACTGATTAACAATAATCAACAAGGATCTACATAACTATCTAAGGAATTAAGGCAACTAAGGTGTGGATGCTTCAACTATTATTACCCAAATTAACTGAATGGTTCCTAGATTAACTGGGTGGTGCACAGCCCTGACTTTTACTAGGACTTTCAATGGCTACTAGCTTTTGGGGGGGTTTCTGTCTAAACTCAGCTAGTGAAGACAATGAATGGACTCCGGCAACACACGAAAAAAAAGAAAAGAAAAAAGAAAAAAAAGAAAGAAAATGGCCTTTACTCAACTCTTGATTAATGAATTTATTCAATAAGTAATGTATTTGCTGATTAAAATTCCCTTTCAAATTTTATTAAGTCATAAAAATAGGACATCATTTTGTAGAATCATAAAACGGTAGGTAGGCCCTGGTGGGGTAGCTCAGTTGGTTGGAGTGTCCTACTGATAAGCCAAGGTTGCAGGTTCGATTCTTGGTCAATGTTATGCCCAGATTTCAGGATCCCCAAGAAACCACATCAGGGAGCCAGCCAGTCCGATGCAAAAGCATAAGAGTCTTTATTCGAGCTAGCTTGGCTCCCCCACCTTGCCGACGCAGCGACAGGAAGCAGAGAGAGATAACTCTGTGTGGAGACGGGTTATATAGGGGGAGTTGGAGGAAGGGGAGGAGAAAGGACTGTGCTCTGCCGATTGGCCAGGCACAAGTCTGTGTCTTGTTCCTGGGTGTGGCTAGCAGAGGCTCAGACTTCCGGGAAGAAGCTCCTTGCCAAGCACGTGGGCCAAGGTAAGATGGAGCACTTACCCTGGGGCAAGGTGGAGGGCCTAGCCCTTACC
>NW_005871207.1:2766041-2790283 GCF_000147115.1 Myotis lucifugus | reverse complement strand
TGCTGATCTGAAGAAGCAGACGGTTTATGGCGAATCTGGTAGCGAGGATGCTTTCTGAGGGGCAGCTGTGGGAAAGTGCAAGCTAAGGACCCGAGGGAACCTCGCTTTTTTGTTGACATGTTTCTGAACTACATCGGTAGTCACTGTTCTGTATTTCAGACTTCGCTTATGGTGTCCGTATATTACACAACCCATGTCACCCCCTATCCTAGATTTGTGTTTTTACTTTATTTCCCTTTTTTTTTTTTAAAGAAAATCTTCAGCATCGGCTGACTCCCATTTGTATAACGTTATTGTGTCCACAAAGAGCTGTATGACAGTGTGGTGTAATGTGTACTTTTTACCGTGAACACATATATTATGCAATAAAAAAAAGGTTATTGGGGGAAGAGAAGGGGAATAAAATTTACCATTTAAAAACAATATTTCTTAGGTTGACAGCAAACTTGAGGGGAAGGTACAGAGAGATTTCCCGTGTACCCCTTGCCCCCACGCATGCATAGCCACCTCCATGATCAACACCCCCACCAGAGTGATACATTTTTTTACAATTGATGAACCTACATTGACACATTATCACTCAGTGTCCGTGGTCTTCATTAGGGTTCATTCTTGGTATGGTACATTCTATGGGTTTGGACAAATGTCTAATGAATGACATGTATCCATTATTATGGTATCATTCAGAGTATTTTCATTGCCCTATAAATTCTCTGTGCTTGCTATTCATCCTCCACCCCCAATACCTAGGTGACCACTGATCTGTTTATTGTCTCCATATTCTGCTTTTTCCAGAATGGCATATACTTGGAATCATACAGGATGTAGCCTTTTCAGACTGGCTTCTTTCACTTAGTAATATGCATTTAAGGTTCCTTTATGTCTTTTCAGGGCTTGATAGCTCATTTCTTTATAGTGCTGGATAATCCATATTTTATTTATCCATTCACTTACTGAAGGAAATATCAGCTTCATTCCTTATTAAAGACAGTATTCTCTGAGCTTACTTTAGGCTAATACTATTTTCATTTTGTTTCTTCAGTTACCATGCTTCATTTATTTTCCATAAGTTGTTAAATGTGTGTGTCCATAGATGGTCTTGTTTTTCATTGTTGTTTTAAGCCATTTTAGTTCTTTATTAATATTTTAGAGGGCTCTACCTGCAGGGAAAGGAGATAAGTGGATATCGTTAGTCAACCAACTTTAATTATTGGATGCCCAAATACTTAGGATTTTGATGATGGAAAAGTTATGGGGGGTTGTGAAGGAAGAGGAGGAAGAGGATGGAGTAAATCAGAGGGTGAAGAAATAGTACAAGCAAAGGTTGGAAACAAATAGAGAAGAATTCCTCTTCATAGCATTATAATAGGCAGTTAACAATAACTTGCTTGATGAATAAATGAATAACATTTTCTGGCATGCTCAGATTGGGGGTGAAATTACTTTGAAGATAAGTTGTATTTGAATATTTCAAACAAAGCAGACGCAATCGCATGGTATTCTTTTTTTTTTTTTTGTTCGTCTCCAAAAAAAGCAGACAGGAGGAAAGATATTTTTCTCCCTCCCCCCGGCGACGGATAAATCTAACTATTTTAAAATATAAAGGAGGCGGTTCCTCTCCCTCCCCCCAGGAATATTTATATGGAGGGAGAGAGAAAATTCCCTCCCGCCCAAAATAAATATTTTTTTTTCCCCACACAATAGTCTTTTTTTTTTTTTTCTTTTCTCCACCCCACTCTTATGGTAGCAACGCAACGACGTAGTGGCTTTGTATATAAAAATACAACCCCCGAATGATGGGCCGGCCAGAAGCAGTCTCTTCTATGAGTGGGTGGCCATCGCAGAGAGAAGCACCCCCTCGAACGGACCAAGTGGCTTATTATATAAAAGAAGCTAGTCAGTGGGGGTGGGAGATTTAATAAGGTATTGTTGTAAAAGGGCAGTAGAAGGATATTTGTGGTGATGGAACTGTTCAGTACCGTGACTGTGGTGGTGATGTCTGAACCTACAGATATGATAATTGAACAGAACTAATTATATACACACAAATGAGTACATGTAGAACTTGAGAAATCTGATTAAGATTGGTGCATTGTATCAATATCAGTAACCTGGTTGTGATAGTAAACTAAACTTTTACAGAATGTTTTTGAAATTTGGGGGAAACAAAGTGAACAAGGGATCTCTTCTACATTATTTCTTACAACTGTTATGTGAACTTTTAATTAAAAATTTATACTGATTCATAAACTACCATTAAGACTAATGATATTGAATCAAAAGTGCATTTGAGAGCTTGTAGAGAAGACAGTGTTACTTGGAGCTGTTCGTACTTGTGACCGTAGAGTCCTTATTAAAAAAGCATTTCAGGACTGAATGTATTTGTTCAAAAAAGTTTATGTTCTTGTTTTGATACAGCAATAACCTAAAATAGCTTCAAACATGGCTCTCTGATCAAGGAGTATAATTATTAGTGTAGATAATGACATATTACTTCACATGTTTTTCTAGGAACTTTTGGATTGTCAAGTATTTGTTTTGTCCTCAGATAGTAAAGGTGATATTTTCCCCATGAAGTAAATTAACAACTTATAATAAGGAGCTAGAGAATTTTCAAAGTAGATGGCAACTTAAATAACAAATATCTTTTGGAAATTATATGTTAACATTTTCCCTTCTTTCCTTCATATTAGGGAACCTGGCATTAATATGAGGCAAGGCCAGAACATATTGGTACTCTTACAAGACTGTTTTGAAGAACAAAGTAAGGCTTCATTTCCAAATGGACTTTGAGGGTCTGGATGGATGAAGATAAACATTTGTCATATTTGTCAATGTCAGATGCAACAAATATGTTTCAGCATGTAAATATTGCAAAATATTTCCCCAGGAAGTTTTAATACATGTGCAATTCTTCATGAATCTTCCGGTATCCTGAGGATAATACTGGCAAAAATGAAAACAATTGTCATTATCTTTAATTTAGAGTCGATTCCTGTAGTCTGGAAATGCATAAATAATTATTATACACAAAAGAAAGTATTTCATGTAATAGAAATAAATGTGCAGAATTCTTGGGGTCATTGGAGAGCTTGGATTAATGTTTGGTTATTTGTACCAGTTTCTAAAAAAAATGGTGAATTATGGCAACAACTTTTCTAAATACTTGTCAGCATCAGAAGGTATTGGAATAAGAAAATAGGCCAATCAAAGAGATAAACACAGATTATGGAAACGTATTTTCTGTTATAAGCCCCCAAAAATCTGGCACATATTTCTTCAACATCTTGTCTTTTTTATCTCTTGATTCCTTCTAGGAACATTTGAATATTGAAATTGATGTCTGTACTTCATTTAAGCTAATTGTGTTTAAAGAGTCAGCAGACTTCTTTATATCATATAAGACTTTTAATTGTAACCAAAAGATTTTATACTGTATTTCATTCCTAAAAATTTCTTACTATTTTTTAGGTCTTGCCAATGATTTTAGCACTAATTCTACAAACTCAATGCTTTGTTCAACACCTAAAATAAAAGACAATTGTCTACAGTCACCAAGCAGAGAGGTAAGTCAAAAAGAAAAGCTGGTACAGGTTTAATATATTTAAAAAATATATATTTTAATTGCCTGGCCGTGTTGGCTTAGTGGTTGAGCATCGACCTATGAACCAGGACGTCACGGTTCGATTCCTGATCAGGGCATAGGCCGGGGTTTCGGGCTTGATCCCCATTCGTGCAGGAGATAGCCAATCAGTGATTCTCTCTCATCATTAATGTCTCTATCTCTTTCTCCCTCTCTGAAATCAATAAAAATATTGATGATAGAGAATCATTGATTAGCTGCCTCCTGCACGGCCCGCCTGGGGATCGAGCCACAACTGGTGCATGTGTCCTGGCTGGGAATTGAACCGTGACCTTCTGGTTGGTAGGTTGACCCTCAACCACTGAGCCTTGCCAGCCAGGCCAGGTTTAATATTTTAATGAGGGAAGCAATACACAGTGTAGTTAGGTACATTTTAGTTGTTTGTCTTATTTTTAAAAGGGAATCTTATATTCCCATTGATTTTCTATAACATTTGGAAGTATTTGTGAACATTTTGATTTGACATTTCCTGTATTTGAAATTGGAGGCTGGGGAATTTGAATTATCAAATTATAACACAATCATTTTTCACTTCTAAAATAATACTTAAATTAGGTTTTCAGGAAAGTGGGCAACTTTTGAAGTTTCTAATCTAGGTTGGCAAATTTGGTTGTTTTCTGAAAACCGAAGCCATCTATTGCTGTCTGGGGAAACTAATATTTTATTGATTATCTATCTTAAGGGGACAGGTTGATTTAACTCTACAAAATGGAATACTTTAAATAGAGTTTTTGAAACTAATGATTAAAGAGAAAATATTTAAAGTTCAATACTAATTATAGATAAAAATCATGTAATGCTAGAAATAATATTTACTACAAACAAATGAGCATATATAACCTTTTGGTTGCAAGGAATGAACACAGATCCATTTCTTTTAGAATTGAGAGACCTTTCCAATGTGAAATATTAGTTTTTGAAAGTTGAATCAATTTTAAGTATACAGCTCTACCAGCTGGTTTATTATTTTTAAATACTTTTTTTCTTTCCAATTTAAAAACAAATGTGTTTAATTGGAATTGGTAACTTAATAGTGTAGATTTAATGTATTCCTTTTAGGCTCACTGCCAGATATCACATTCAAAGTCAGTTCGAGTTTCTTCAAGAAAGAAAGGAGCCTCTCTGCAGTTCCCTACAGAACCAAGTGAAGCTGTCAGCGTATCAGGTTGGTGGCATGCCCATGGGTATTATTTGCCTAGATTTGTTTGTTTATTTTTATCTTTTATTGAATTTATTGGGGTGACATTTGTTAATAAAATTACATAGGTTTCAGGTGTACGATTCTATAATACATTAGATAGATTTAAAAAGTTAGAAACGCTGCAGGTGGTGCATGTGTTGGCTTGAGTGACAAGGTCATGGCCAGTTTGGGCAGAATTGTGAAATGAAGTTTTTTATTCCCTCGCAAGTTTATTTTAGTGTTTGTTTTTTAAAAATACATGAACAATAATAAGTTTTATATGATTATTTATTTCTTTTAGTGGTGAGAACATTGCTTACTAGGATGTGGTAAGAGACATTAACTAAATAAGAATTATTATAGGGACTATACAGTGGGTCCTTGGGTTACATCGGAGATCTATTCCTAGGGCGCGACTTAATGCGATTTTCACTGTAAGTCTTTCACCGTAAGTCAGAACCCACCTATATAAGCATCTACATCACTCACATGAGCCCATACACAGCAGTAATGAAGTGAAACAGTAAAATAAATTTAAAAGAAAGACAACAATTCTTGACCTTGTGGTAAATAGATAATAAAAAACATAAAGTACATATGTACATATGTTAAAATGACAGAACTTTTTTTATATATATAAATAAATGGGAGATGGCGACGTAACCATGAAATGACGTATGTTGTCTGAGTTAACCCGAGGACTGTCTGTATAGCTTTAGTAATTTTCAAATAGATTTTTCTTTTAAAGCAACAATTAATATGTATATTTTTTATCTCAAAAAATTACATCTAGAATTGTTATGTGACCCAGCATTTCTACTCTTAGGTTTATACTTAAAATAATTGAAAATAAGGATCCAAAACAGATACTTGTACCCACCCCAGTATTCATAGTAGCATTATTCACAATACCAAATTGAAACAGGTGGCCATCAACAGATGAATGGATAAATGATGTGGCATATATGCTCAGTGGACTATTATTCAGCCATAAAAAGGAATGACGTGCTGCTGACACATGCTATGATGTGGAAGAACCTTGGAAACACTGGGCTTAGTGAATACAAGTATATTCATTTAGTGTTATAAATTTCCCTGTCGGCACTGCTATAGCTGCATGGCACAGATTTTGATGTGTTTTCTGTTCACTTATTTATTTCTGTGTATTTTTACATACATATACTTTGAGTCTTTCTCTTTAAACCATTGATTATTTAGGAGTGTGTTAATCCAAGTGTTTAGGGATTGATTGTCCTATTTTCTTTTTTTTACTAATTTCTAATATTGATTCCTTTATAGAATAACATACACTACGTGATTTCAATAATTTTAAATTTGGTTTTTGATCTAGGATATCTATGGATGTTTCATTTATACTTGAAAAAATATATTCTTTTGTTGAGTGTGCTTTCCTATAAATGTAAATTATGACATATTACTAATTTTTATACATTGTTGGATGTGATTTGCTAAAATTTTATTGAGAAGTTTTTGCACATAAGTTAATGAGAGATACTCATATGATGTTTTCTTTTTTTATGCTATATTTGTATAGTTTTGGTATGTTGGTAATGTTCATATTATTTAAAAAGTTGGAAATTATTCCCTCTTCTGATTTCTGGAAGGAACTGAATAAACTTAGTTTTAATTCTTTGAATGTTTGGTGTAACATTTTCTATGATATCATCTGACCTATGAGATTTCTTTTTCAAGAGCCTTTATATTAGAAATTCAATTCTTATTAAGTTATAGGACTATTTAGGTTATTTAGTCTTGACAGAATTTTGATAATTGTGGGTTTTGAGGAATTACTTCATTTCTTCTAAGTTTTTCAATTTATAAGCCTAGTATTTCCGTATAGTCCTTTTAATGGCTGCAGGATCTATTGTGATAAACACTATTTAATCCTGTATATTGGTCATTTGTGTCTTGTCTTTTTATCTTTGTCAATTTTGCTAGAGGTCTATCATCTTTATTCACTTTTTCAAAGAATTAGCTTCTTTCGGTAATTTTTCATATTCTTTTCATGTTTTCAGTTTCATTGATTTCTGCTCTTATTTTTTTCCTTCTCTTTTTATTTTGCTCTTTTTCTAGTTTTTGAGGTAGGACCTTATTTTATACTTTGGCTTGTAATCTAATGCTATTTTATTAATTTTGTGACTCAACTTGTTCCAGCATTTGCTATTAGAAGTTATTTCCTTGGCTTCTATGCCTCTTTGATATGCCTCATTTTTGTTTTTGTTGTTTTTGTGTACTTTCTTACCTTCTAGAACTACAATATTCTCCAAGCTTATCCTATAAAGAGCTATTATGCTAATTAGACCGAATAGCAGAATGACCATCCAGACAACCTCTGGATGAAGCAAGGGTGGCTGCGAGGGCCGAGGTAGCAGCTGGGGCAGCTGTGAGGGCCTACCCTTGCTTGAATTTTGTGCATTGGGCCTCTAGTCTTATATATTTCCTGCCCCTATGCTAGAATCAGTGATTTCTCAAAGAGCCAAGGTTCCTTTTATTGGAGAATTGTACTAGGAACCAAGATCTGAATGCTAGGTGTGCTGTCACTCCTGGGATGTTGTTGCTTCAAGACCATCTCAACTGACAGAGTAAAGTAATATATATGATCTTAGGTCAGCATCTTTTTTCCCCACCCCTTCAGGGAGGTTGTTTTTACATATTATGTCATATCATTTATTACAGAATGTGGCATATGTAATACTCTGTGACTTCCCAAGGTTAGCTCATAAAAGGCTATATGGCTTCTGTTTGGTTCTCTCAATTTTCTCTTAGGATATGACCATCCCCTCCCCCTCTACTCCTTTGGATCCCACACACCATGCTATGAGGAAGCCCAAACTAGCCCACTTACAGAGAGAAATACATAGACAGAAATAGTCCTTCAACCTACAACCAGTCCCAAATGTCAGTCATGTGAGTAAGCAAGCTTTCAGATGATTCCAGGCCCCAGACTTTATGGGACAGAGATAAGCCATTCCTACTGTGTCCTGCCAAATTCCTGTTTCATAGTATCTATGAACATAATGGTTGTTCTCCACAATCAAGTTATGGAGTTATTTATTATGCAGACATAGTAACTAGAACAACTCTAATTCCCAACTGACATCCTAAATAACACTAGTGTGAACATAGGGGGCATACATTCTTTCTGATTGGTGTTTCGGGTTTCTTAGAATATTCCTAGAAGTGGGATCACTGGGTCAAATGGCAGTTCCATATTTAATTTTGTGAGGAAACTCAATACTGTTTTGCATAATGGCTGTAGTAGTCTGCATTCCCAACAGCAGTGTTACAATTTAAATATTTTATGTTTCATACCAACTAGTCACCCACATTTAGCAAATGTCTATTTACATTGAAAAAAATACAAAGCCTCTTTAAGCAGCTCATATAAAAAATAAAATGCTTTTTTGGAAATATGACAAGTGGTTTGAATTAATAAACGTAAATCATTTAATTAATAAAATTAGTATGTATACTTAAAAATTGTTAGTTATACTTTTTAATCATATAGTGTTGGAATATCATGACATGTAATATTAATGAAGTCTTGTTTCATGCACAAAATGAGAAGTGTACTAGGGTTCCCTTGTCTCCACATCCTTGCCAGTACTTGTCTTTTGTTGATTTGTTGATGGTAGCCATTCTGACAGGTGTGAGGTAATACCTCATGGTTTTTTATAATTTGCATCTCTCTGATGATTAGTGACTTTGAGCATTTTTTCATGTGTCCCTTGGCCATCTGTATGTCCTCTTTGGAGAACTGTCTATTACTTTGTTCATTTTTTAATTGGATTGTTTGTCTTCTTTTTGTTAAGTTGTATGAGTTCTTTATATATTTTGGAAATTAACCCCTTATCAGATGTAACATTGGCAAGTAATGTTCTCCCACATAGTAGGATCCCTTTTCATTTTGTTGATGATTAAAATTCTGTGCAGATGCTTTTTATTTTTTATTATTTTAAAAAATATATTTTTATTGATTTCAGAGAGGATGGGAGAGGGAGAGAAAGATAGAAACATCAATGATGAGAGAATCATAGATTGGCTGCTTCCTGTATGCCCACCACTGGGAATTGAGCCCGCAACCTGGGCATATGCCCTGACCAGGGATCGAACCGTGACCTCCTGGTTCATAGATTGATGCTCAACCAGTGAGCCACATGGGCCAGACCAGAAACTTTTTATTTTGATGTAGTCCTATTTGTTTATTTTTTCCCTTTGTTTCCCTTGCCCTAGAAGATTTGCTGGCAAACATAACTGGTGTGAGCAATGTCTGAGATTTTGCTACCTATAGTTTCTTGTAGGATTTTTAAGGTTTCACTACTTACATTTAAGTCTTTTTTTAAAAATATATTTTATTGATTTTTTTACAGAGAGAAAAGGAGAGGGATAGAGAGTTAGAAACATCGATGAGAGAGAAACATTGATCTGCTGCCTCCTGCACACTCCCCACTGGGGATGTGCTGGCAACCAAGGTACATGCCCTTGACTGGAATCGAACCTGGGACCCTTCAGTCTGCAGGCCGACGCTCTATCCACTAATCCAAACTGGTTAGGGCAAGTCTTTTATCCATTTTGAGTTTATTGAAGAGATTGTCTTTACTCTGTTATATGCTGTTGCCTCCATTCCCACCAACAGTGCACAAGGATTCCACTTTCTCTACATCCTTACTGACACTTGTTATTTTATTTTTTCATTGTTTTGCATTTGATAATAACCATTTTAATGGGTGTAAAGTAGTACCTCACTGTGATTTTGATTTGTTCCTCATTCTTGTTATTAGGGACTTTTAAATTAAAACAACAATTAGATACCACTGCACACCTATAAGAATGGTGAAAATCCAAAAAACTGTCTCTCTTTTGTAACTTCTATATCTTTGGGAGTTTCTGTGTTTTCATTTGTTTCAAGAGAATTGATAATTGATTGTTAAAACATTTTTTATGATGCTTGCTTTAAAATTCTAGTTAAATAATTACAACATCTGATTCCTTTTTGTCCATTTGTGTCTACTGATTCTATTTTCTTGTTCAGGTTGTGTTTCTTCTGGGTTTTGGTATGATGAATCATTTTGAATGTATCCTTGACATTTTGGTTATTATATTAAGGAGACGCTTGATTGCATTTAAATCTTTTCTTGTAGTACATAGTTGCCCAATTTTGCTTTAATGTGTAGGTTCTTGCCTACTTTTGTGGATTTTATTTCCAATGACAGTTAAGTGTTTAGAGTCCTAGCAGTGGTTTGTTTAATTTTCTGATAATGCTGGGATTCCAGCTCAGTGCTTGCTGGTGCTGTGTGGGTGGATGGAAGGTGCTTTCTTAAGCATCCTGATGTCCTTACCCAAGGAAGTTGGGGTCAGAAACTGCAGAGAATGGATCTTTATTGGTGCCCTCATTGGGCGTAGGGTCTGGGATGACCTGGGGTGTCAATACTACCAGTGGATCAATTCTACCAGTGGTCTGTGTAGTAGTGGCTGATCATTAAAGCAGGGACTGGATTGGTCCAGAGACAGGTTTGGCCCAGGGCTTTGCTCCTTTGCTGCTCCTGCCCCATAGTACTTACGGAGTAGGGCCTGACACTGCAAGGCCTGGTTTGTGGAGTGGGAATTTGAGTTTCCCATTATGTCTCCGAGTGTTTTCCTTCTCTAAGTCTTTTGGTCAGAGAATGGGGGTTCTCTACTCCATCTTCTCTTACCTAAGGGCTGTTCTGGGTTGTAGGCCTCTCTAGAGCCCAGTTTGGGAATGAAATATAAACAAAACCCAGGGGATTAACCACATTGTCTGTTGTTCCTTAAGGCTTGAGGAACAACAGCAAATTACATTCTTCCTTCTAGCTTTCAGAGTTCTGTTATTGTTGTTTGATGGATAATTACCAGGGAATTTAGTTGTATTTAGAGTGAAAAGCAGGAAAAAGTGAATTTATGCCATCTTGTTCCAAAATCAAAAGTCATTTTGCTTGTATTTTTAATCTTTGCTTCTTAAGAGTATGAATTAGTATGAATACTACCTAGCCATTTTACTTTTTCATTGATATTTGAAGGTTAAGGTATATAAAGATAGAGACATGTATATATAAAGATATATGTAAATAATCTCTATATACACACATACCTGTTATATCTGTATATTGTGTATATATCTGTATCTGTTATTCTATATATGTGTATTGTATTACATACACAAAGATGTGCTCATCTAACTGCCCTAACTTACTGACTCTTAACCTAAAGATTGAATTTCTTAATTTCTCTAAGATTACTTTATTGTTTCAGCCATGTATAGATTTATTCAGATCTTAAATAAATTGACTATCAATAAAATTATGAATTTTCTGTTTTAGGATTTCCGTCATTTCAAACTTCAGAGTGTGAACCAAATACATATTTTAGTTCATTAATTTCATAAGTTAATACTTTCAAAGTATGTACTTATATATTTTACTTGTAGACCTTTGATTATAAACTTAATGATCTGTGAGTCTTCTGAAAATTATTTTTAATGAAATTGTTGATGAATTTTAAAAAGGTTCTAATATTACTTAAAAGTTTTTAAATATCTTCATGTAATTTTTTTCTAGTTCAAGCCCATGAGGTTCCTCAGAAAACTGTGGCAACTGATGTTGGTTCTAAAACACCTGACTCAAGAAAAATGTCAAATAAAAAACTCAAAGATCATCACAATGATGCCAATGAGGAATTTTACTTATCTGTTGGTTCACCTTTTGTTCTTTTGGATGCAAAAACATCGGTACCACAAAATGCTGTTTCATCTATTGGCCAACAGAGAGAGACCTACACTTTTGAAGATTCAGTAAATGTGTTATCTTCAAGTACAGAGATTTCTCTTAAAACCAAAAAAAGGTGAACTTTTAAAATTTAAATATTAATCCTACCAAAAGAGTTTCACATTTTATATCAAAAAGTATGTAATTTAATCTTTTATATATTTTACAGTAAGTATTAAGGATTATGAACATGTTATAAAAAGAATATAACATATATTCAGTATATATCCCATTTATATTTAATAAGGAAGGCCTTAAAGTATACTTAAGAGAAGCAGAGAAGCTAGGGATAACTTTTCTGTCTGTGGGAAAATGCTTTTTTTCCCTGATAAAAAGTTCTTTCTAACTTTCTAAGAGAAGCAATTTGTATTTCTCTACATTCTTTGTAATTACAAGGTTAGGTATATATCAGATCATTTCTAGCATAGCAAAGGACAAGGATATTAAGGATGAGTTATGGTAAACTCATGTCTATTTTGGGGGACTTTCCCTCTGGCCTTTAAGAAGCAAAGTAGATCATTCAAGGTATTTTGCTCCTATCTGTGCAATAAGTGTAATTTCTGTCTAGGGTCTTATATACATTCTAAGATTTTGCTATTTAAAGTGTGGTCTGTGGCTAAGGATCAGAGCAATGGCATTATCTGAAAGCTTGCTAGTAATACAGTAGTCATCGCTAAATGTCATTGATAGATTCTGTGACTTTAAGTGAAATGAAGTACAACAAAACCAATTTTACTATAGGCTAATTGATATAAACAGAAGTTAATTTCCTATGGCATCTCATCAATGTTATAGTGAAATGATGCTGAATAAAATGACGTTATTTGAGAATCTACTACACAGAATCTCAGACTCTGTCCTGGACCTACTGAATGAGAATCAGCATTTGAATAAGATTCTCCAAATGATTCAAATTTATATTAAATATTTGAGAACTGGTGCTATAAGCTATATATTTTATTGGTGTATGATTTACCTTTTTAATTTTTTTCTATTGACAAATATGTAACTTAATTTTTCTGAGTGATTTGCCTTGCATTTTTAGTGTAAGGGGTTGCAAATTAGCATTTATAAATTTTAAATAAAGGCTCAGTGGAAATTATTGTAAGTGGTCTGTGTTGTCACTGTGCGGGAGTTCAAGAAAACTCATAACTCAACAAACAGAGCATTCAGCTTGCCTTCTTTTTTACTTTTTAGGTTAGACTTTGAAGATAAAGATATTTTGAAGAAAGTAGAAACAGAGAATAAAGTATCAGATATAGAGGATGAAGTATCAGAAAGACCACAAGAGAGAAACCCGCCAGAAACACTTCAGAAAATAATGCAAGGTTCAGAACATGAAATTCAACCACAAGCCAAAAAGAGTTTTTCTTCCTTGTTTTTAGAAACATTAAAAAGAAAAAGTGAATCCAGGTGAGTTATTGAGAAACTGTCCTTTGAGACATTTTTTCTTTCACATTCCATGAAGAACAATCTAAGGATTCTGAATGTTATTTTTAACCAGAAGTGAATTTTAATTGACACTGATGTTAATTGAAATGATGCTTAATCTGTAAGGAGAGTGTAATTTCTTACCAGTAAATCACCCTAAAACCACTATTTAATAGACACTAAATTTGATGTAACGGAAAATAAATTTACTCAGCTTTCATTGCTTCTGTTCATCAACACTTTCTAGTTTGTATGCTATCAAAGAATGAGGGCAATATTTAGAAATATAATTATGTCAGGATGCCTGTGTATTTTATTTTTAAGGGTTTTAAATCTTTTTTCTGTTCTATTTGTGTTAATAAAAGAATAGTTGTAAAATAAATTTTAACCTGTTCTGACTACTGAAAAACCTTCAGTGGTTCTACAGTTTCAAAACAGTAATTCTTACCTGTGGCTGCACATTAGAGTTAACTAGATATAGTGACTGTGAGGGTGAGAACCACTGGTCTATAGAATAAACTTCACATTTGTCAGCTAGGCCTTCACTCTCCCTAGTTTGTCCTTCTACCAACTTGTCATACATATATGTAGTTGTCCCTGCTTTGGCACACCTTTTCCTCGTCATATGCCTATCTTTCTTTATTATTTTTTTAAAATTAACGTTCATGCTAGGTTTCTAGTTTTTTTACAAGTCCCAACTCCAGAAGTCCTTTTCAGGAGTCTAGAGTTTCTTTTGTATTTCCTGTGACATATATCAGAATGTTAATGAATGTGTTAGGAAGGTTTTATAAAAACATACTAGATGAATGAATAAAATTCATTCTTTCGTCTCTTTATTTTTTTATTTGTAAAAATATTTTTATATTTTTATTGGTTTCAGAGAGGAAGGAAGAGGGAGAGAGAGATAGAAAGATCCATGATGAGAGAGAATCATGGATTGGCTGCCTCCTGCAAGTTCCCCTCTGGGGATGAAGCCCACAACCCAGGCATGTGCCCTTGACTGGAATCGAACCTGGGACCTTTTGGTTCGGACCCTCTATCCACTGAGCCAAACTGGCCAGGACTAGTCTCTGTTTTATAGTAGAGATCTCTCTCTCTGGAATCTTTTACCTTATTTATGGATGTTAACCCCACCATCTAATACAAATATGTTACACTTATGGGCTAATTATACCTATGTCCAAAAAATAATTAAGTATTTTTTAATGTTCTTTTAAATGAACTAATGATAATGAGTAAACTTAATTTTATGTTTAATTGCTGTAGTCAGATGTTAACTATTCACTATTCCTAGTGCTTTCTTTTATCTTTTCTTTTTTTAAATAGATTTTTATTTATTTCAGAGAGAAAGAGAGAGGGAGAGAGAGATAGAAACATCAGTGATGAGAGAGAATCATTGATCGGCTGCCTCCTGCACGCCCCCTTCTGGGGATCAAGCCTGCAACCTAGTCATGTGCCCTTGACTGGAATTGAATCTGGGACCCTTCAGTCCCCAGGCCCATGCTCTATCCACTTAGCTAAACTGGCTAGAGCAGAGATTAGGTTTTAATTTATGAATTTTGGAGGGATACCATCCTTTAAATAATTTTTTCCTTCTTTGGGAAGCTTTCCCTACTAATTGAAAGGTGATGCTTAATCCCAATGCACTTATTTTTCTAGATATACACCATTTATTTATTTACCATGATTACACTATTGAAACATGCATGAAATGTGGGTGAATTATTCATACTTGGAATGAATTTTTGTGTAATATAATTTAGTAGTATTTTTTTCGATATTAGACTTGAAGGTGTCTCTGAATAATGTTTTGGATATTGCAATATTGTGATTTATAAGAAGTGAATATTTGGTCATCAGATGACTAAAATATATTTCTCATATATGTTTGGACCTTGGTCACAATTCCTGGTTTACAACTCCAGAACTCTTAGAATTTCCTGCGTTGAAAGTTATTAAAAAAAAAAAAAAGTCTTTTGTTAATGAGATGAATTTTTGAAAGCTTTGGTGAGAATGGGAGCTAGTTGCTAGTGTAAATGACCTTGTGATTAATGTTGAAAGTTTCAGCCCTACACCAGACCTTCAGGGAGGGGAGAGAAGCTGGAGGTTGAGCCAATCACCTGTGACCAGTGATTTACTAAATTATAACTATGTAAGGAAACCTCCATAAAAAGCCAAGAGGATGGGGTTCAAGAGCATCCTGGTTCATGAACACTTAGAGATGGGACAAGCCTAGAGTGCCTTCCCACATACCTTACCCCTCCTCCACCTTGCTCTTCCTCAGTTATGTCCTTTTATAATAAACCAGTGATCTAGTACCATGTTTTTCTGAGTTCTGTGAGCTGTTTTATCAAATTAATCAAATCCAAGGAGGGGGTTGTAGGAACCTCTCATATATAGCCAGTTGGTCAGCAGTGCAGGTAACAATCTGGACTTTCAGTTGGCATTCTGACCTGGAGGGGATTGTTGAGAACCTCCAGTCTGTACCTCATTGAAACACAGGTAGTATGGGATTGTGGCAGCATCTGAAGTGTGTGTGCATCGGGGCAGGCACTCTTGTACGCTTGAACCCATAACCTTGGCATATGACACTTTCTCTGGGTGGATAGTGTCATAATTGAGTTGAATTCTCAGATATGCTACTGGTGTCTGGGAATTGTTTGTTGGTGTGGGCCAAACCCCCACACCGTATTGGAATTAGTTCTGGAAACCCAATTTAGATGAGAAGAAATCTAAAGAGACATCTATACAAACGTATAATTTAATATAACATTATATGTAATAATGGGATGCATTTTTGAGCTGTTAGCCAATGTACCTGGGCTATATTTACACATCCCTGGATTTCAACTTTTAAATAAATATAAAATGGGTAGGAAGGGCATCAAATTATTTGATGTATAGGCTCTCTTCCAGCTCTAAATTTCTGTGATCCCATTAATGTTATAAATGATTGTGATCATATTGTAGAAATATAAAAGGACCTTTCCTTTTATATTTCTATAATATAAAATATAAAAGGGTAAAGGAAAATTGAGGAGACATGTGAACTGCTGTTTAAAAGATACATATATTTTATTTATAGATTATTTTATTTTCTTCACTGAACTAAGGTAAAGCTTTATTTTTTTGAGCTATTATTTATTGTAATATCTTTTTTTAGTCCTGTGTTTAGGCATATAGCAACTGCTCCACCTCAGTCATCTCCTGCAACTCATATGAATTTGGAGGATGAATTTATAATTGATGAATCAGATAGTTTTGCCAGTCAGTCTTGGATTACTATACCAAGAAAGGCTGTGCCTGGGAAACAAAGCACAGTATCCCCTACTGAGAGCACTGCACGCCTTCAAAGTAAGAAGTCAAGAGAAAAACATCACAGTGTAACACCTACAACTTTGACAAATGACAAACATTCTGGCAAAGCTCACCCACTAGAGAAATCTCAGCCCTCTGATCAAAGAAAACTGGGTAGGAATTGTGCTTTGGCAGATGAAATGGAAAACAGATCTACAAAAACTGAAATGTATTCTAAAAATGCAGAAAAATCATCTGGAAACAAAAGGACTACAACACAAAAACAGAAAAAAAAACTTAAAGTCAATGAAGATATGAAACAAGGTAAAGATAAAAATATAAATATGTCACCTATTGCCAAAGACAAGTCACAAAGAAATTCAGACAGAAGTATGAAAGCATGTAAAGAGAAGAGAAATGTTCATATTTCCAAAAAACGGGTGCCACCTGTGGGTAAGTGTTTATATTAAATATAACTACAAACATTTTTCTACTACTCTGTTTTTGTAATCCAGTTTAGCTTTGGAAAATAGGCAAAGTAAACCTAAATCTACAAAGAGCCTCAAACGCCTGTAAGCTGTTTTATAGAATCTGTTTATTTTACATGTAATTTAATTCCAACTGGCTTGAATTTTATGTAACTTCTAACATGGTGAGCACAAATAAAGGGAGACTGAGTGGGTAAGGCTTATAAACCAGGTAGTTACAGGAACTCAAATAAAACAGCATCATATATTTTTAAGATTTATGTAAATACTAGAGGCCTGATGCATGAAATTCATGCAAAGGTAGGCCTTCCTTTCCCTGGCTGCCGGCACCAGCTTCACTCTGGCACCTGGAACCCAGGCTTCCCTCTGGCTGCCAGGAGGCACCTGGGACCCAGGCTTTCCTCGCAGCCCTGGCTTTGTCCAGAAGGTCATCCCTCTGGAAGGACGTCTGGTCTAATTAGCATATTACGATTTTATTATTATAGATAAATTGGGGGAAAAACAGGATGGTGTGAGGCTGTTTCTTATAGGATAAAAAGCCATACTATTCTAATCCATCATTATTTATTTAACAGTCATTAAATGCCAAGCAAGGTATTAAACCAGTGGTTCTCAACCTTCCTAATGTCGTGACCCTTTAATACAGTTCCTCATGTTGTGACCCCCAATTTCATTGTTACAAATTGAACATAATTAAAGCATAGTGATTAATTACAAAAACAGTATGTAATTATATATGTGTTTTCCGATGGTCTTAGGCGACCCCTGTGAAAGGGTCGTTCGACCCCCAAAGGGTTCGAGACCCACAGGTTGAGAGCCGCTGTATTAAACACTGAAATAACAAAGATTACTAAGACACAATTTTCACCATTAAAAAAGATCAATCAGGTGGGGTCTCTATACCAACAGATATACATAAGTTCATAGGATGATAATGGAAGCACAAGAGAACAATTATCTAACTAGTATCTCAATAGATCTTTTTATCTTTGGTCACTATGTCATTTATCATCCAAACTAGGCCTCTTGAGCATGAGTGAGGATGAAAAGGACAGTAAGCATAAATGTGATTGTCCCTGACAAACCTGGAGTATGGCCACCCTCCTTATGTCATTTATAGTGATTGAGGACACTGTAATGATGACACTGTCATGAAGAATAGATCAATTTATGTTCTTTGTACCACTTTTTAAGTAATAGAGAGAAAAGATCGTTATTCTTATAGAAAGAATTTGCTCCAGAATAATTAGTGGAGTAGAAAACACTTATCAAATGTATTACACACTTTATATGTATGTAATATAATTTAATCCTTCTCGCCAATCCTATAAGGTAGGAGATAACACTCAAAGGAGGTTAAAAAATACTGTCCCATGACCTGTCCCATTCTAGGGTTCATATTTTTTCAGCTCTATCAAGAAGTTTTAAAATAAGTAAGAATGTTTTTGATGCGCAAATTAGAGAAAACTATAGCCAGCCAGAAAACTCTCTTGACCAGAATTGTACATGTGCCTGAAGGTTCTAGATGACTATCTTACTGATTTAGAGGGGAGGAAGATCATATTACAGCACAATATTTAAGCTAGTTTTTCCTAAAAACAAATTATACTTTAATATAGTTATTACTGAATTACTCGTTATTTTAGCTTATTTTATCATATATATATATATATATATATATATATATATATATATATATAATATGCAAAGTGTCCCCTCGGGACTTCAACTGACAAGGAGTTCGATTGCTCGCTATAATGTGTGCTGACCAACCACCAGGGGGGTGGTGCAATACGAAGGAAGGCCCCAGCCGGCAGCTGGTAGGGACCCTACCCATGCATGAATTTTGTGTACTGGGCCTCTAGTATACATATATTTGATAACATAGACTTTATATCACTGGAAATAATAGTTGTCAGATTTCAATTTTGTCTGTGTGTGCCTTTGTGTGTTTGAAAAATTCTGCTTAAAATCGAGGGGGGGAAAAAGCAAACTTTTCTATTTTTTACCTCTTTTGTAAATGTTAGACATTTTTATTTAATTGTTCTTATTTTTTTGCTTCCTTCAGTTTCTAATTAGCAACTGACCATTTTAAGAAAATACAACATAAAGAATCTATAAAGAGGTGGTGATAGTGACAAAGGTTTTTTTCTTACTAGTCCCTTAAATAGGATACAAATTCACAAAATTTGAAGCCACAAAATTTTTATTTATCCAGAATTTCTTAGGAAGAAACATATCAAGAAAATATACTGGAAGGATACACTCTTTAATTATAATGTTAAACATTTATTGGGTCCCTACTATATTTTGCACACTGATTTCCTTATATAAAATTCCATTTTATCTAGATTGGGCTAGAACAGCCATGGGCAAACTACAGCCCGCGGGCCGGATCCGGCCCGTTTGAAATGAATAAAACTAAAAAAAAAAAAGACCGTACCCTTTTATGTAATGATGTTTACTTTGAATTTATATTAGTTCACACAAACACTCCATCCATGCTTTTGTTCCGGCCCTCCGGTCCAGTTTAAGAACCCATTGTGGCCCTCGAGTCAAAAAGTTTGCCCACCCCTGGGCTAGAATCAAGGTGTTGGCCTGGTTGCATTCCTTCAGTTGGTTCCTGGAGAGACTGTTTTTTCCAGCCTCTCAAAGTCACCTATATTCCTTGAGTCATTGTTCCCTTCTTGCATCTTCAAAGCCACATTTTAAATTTCTATTTCTTCTTCTTCCATCAGCCTATCTCTCTCAGTGACCACTACTTCTAGGGACACATGTAATGAAATTGGGTCAATATAATTGGATAATTCAATATAATCACCCTATTTTAAGATTTATAATCTTAATCACATTTGCAAAGTCTCTTGCTATGTAAGGTAGCATTTTCACAGATATTGTAGATTAGGGTATGTAGTACATCTTTGGGAGGCCATTATTCTGCCAACCATGTCAATTTTCATAGATGAATAATATGAAGCTATTTTAATTCCAAAGATATTTTTACTCTACTTATAATTTGTAATTCAAAAGGCACTTGAAAAATTTGTAATGCGTAAATTAATGACTTGGGTTGAACCAATTGACTTTTCCACTTTTGAGGTCTCATGGGCTTCTCAATTAGAACATATTGGAAACTAAATTTCTTCAGACTTATTTCTCCTCTAGTATTCCTATCTTCATAAATGGAGCCGTAATAAATTTAATAGTTCAAGAAAGAAACCAAATCATCTTTACCAAGCAATCCATATGAAGTCAGTAAATCTTTGACTTCCTCCTAAGGAGTTTTCAGATCTGTTACTTCCCTCCACGTCCTCTTGCTACTCAGCCACGCTAGAGTCATTTATTTCCAATATTATTGTTGTAGTTTATGCACATACCCTCTGGCTTCTCTCTGCTCTTCAGAGTCATCTCCTGGGCTGCTTTATAATGACTTTCTTCCATCCCATAAACAGACCACTTTCTCAACTGTGGGTCTTTTAATATGCTGTTCCTTTTGCTTAGAAAAATTTTTCTAAATGTACCCAGTTTTCCTACCAAGCTTTGTACTCAGTTTAAATATCACTTCTCTTGATTATTACCCCACTCAGATATATTTCTGTATGTGTTCCAAGAGCACCCTTTTTGTTAGTATTGAGGCAAACATAATTAGTTGCTGAATTTCTGTATTTTCTTTTTCCCCTCATTTTTATTGCTTGCTTTTACTTACTTTTTACCTTAATTTAGCACTTAATATGAATAAGCTTCATAGCTCTTCTTTTAAATTTTTATTTATTTATATAAATTTATCTTTATTGTTGAAAGTATTACCCTGTCCCTGGCGCAACCCCCCCCCCCCCTCCTTCACTGCACTATTGTCTATCCCCATAGGTTATATATATATGCATATAAATTATTTGGTTAATCTCTTCCTGTCGGGTCCCCCCCCCCCCCCGCCCCCCCCCGCCTTTCCCTCTAAGATTTGTCAGTCTGTCCCATGCTTCTTTTTCTGTTTCTGTATTTGCCTTTAGAGTCCAGACTGAAAGTTCCATGGGAACAGGGATTATAATTTTCCTATTCCTAAAATATCCCTCAGATCTTATAGTTTTATCAGTTATCATATCTGTGGGTCATGTAATACATTGTCATCAGTGACAGAGTATGGCTCTATTTTGGATGAATAATTTTGCTGTGTTTATTAAAATATTATCCACCTTCAGAATCCCACTTCTTTGCATGTAAATATGTAAAATTTTCTGCGGTAGTAAAAATTTATCACTTTTACAAGTCACCTCTTTTTCTAGCTATTGCCCTACTTATGACATGTCACCTTAGTTCTACGTTAACTCTCTTTACATTATCAACTGTTCATATATCAGTTGTATCTTCTGTATGTGTCCTCATTTATTAGTTTTAAAAAATTCTTTGTCATTTATTTTCTAATCTTTACTGATCTTGAACTGGTTTCTGAAATGATCTTTATTGATTTGTTTTTTTACTTTGTATGATATTCTTTTTCTGTATCACTATCCAAATAATTCTTTGCTGATAGTATTTTCCCCCCTCGGATTCATTTTCCTTCAATCATTGTTCACACTGATTAATGAACATGGGCAATAATTTCTGTCATCATGAGCACCTTTTGTTAGAGCAGTTCCTGAGGATACTTTGTCAAGCATAAGGGAAAAGAAAAAAGGGGTGAAAGAGAATAAAAGAAGTTACACGAGGGTGGAGAAATAGGGTGTAGGAAAATGATGTTCATCGATGAGGATTCTTGCAGTTGTATAGATAATTTTTTTCCACTTTTTAAAAAATTTATTTTTTTTATTGTTTAAGGTATTGTATATGTGTCTTTATCCCCCCATTGCCTCCTCCACCACCACCCCCATCCCCACTCATGCCCTCACCCTCCTCATGTCTGTGTCCATTGGTTAGGCTTACATGCATATATACAAGTCCTTTGGTTGATCTCTTCCCCTTCCCCCCACCTTCCCCTACCTTCCCTCTGAGGTTTGATGGTCTGATCAATGCTTTTCTGTCTCTGGATCTGTTTTTGTTCATCAGTTTATGTTGTTCATTATATTCCACAAATGAGTGAGGTCATGTGATAATTTTCATTCTCCAACTGACTTATTTCGCTTAGCGTAATGCTCTCCAGTTTCATCCATGCTGTTGCAAATGGTAAGAATTCCTTCTTTTTTACTGCAGGGTAATATTCCATTGTGGAGATGTACCACAGTTTTTTAATCCACTCATCTGCTGATGGGCACTTAGGCTGCTGTAAATCTTAGCTATTGTAAATTGTGCTGCTATAAACATAGGAGTGCATATATCCTTTGTGATTAGTGTTGCTAATTTCTTGGGATATATTCCTAGAAGTGGGATCACTGGGTCAAATGGGAGTCCCATTTTTAGTTTTTTTTAGGAAACTCCATACTGTTCTCCGCAGTGACTTCACCAGTCTGCATTCCCACCAGCAATGCACGAGGGTTCCTTTTTCTCAGCATCCTCGCCAGCACTTGTCATTTGTTGATTTGTTGATGATAGCCATCTGACAGATGTGAGATGGTACTTCATTGTCATTTTGATTTGCATCTCTCGGATAATTAGTGACTTTGAGCATGTACAGATAATTCCTTAAACTACACACCAGTGACAACATTGTTGACAGTTCTATATCTTTGCTTTAGTGTTTTGTAAATTGATCCTTTATTATTTTCTACTTCCTCTCCCTGAAAGATCTTTACTATTGAATTTTTACATTGTATGTGGTGGCTTTTCCACTATCTCCCATTGTCATCATTGCCAAAGTATTGGTTGATATTATTATTATGCACAATATTGATAAATAGATTCTCTACTTTCTCATCAATTTATTTGTGCATTATTCAGTATTTTTCTTTTACACCTTTTATAAGCATGACTCATTCTCTTTATCCCAAATTTATAGAACTGCCAATTTCTATAACTTACTATCAAAATAGAATCAGTGATACTAGTGTAAAGGGATCTTGACATAATTTGGCTCATTTTCTCTATTTCTCTGTTCCCCAGTCAAATTTAATTGGGAAAATGACTGAATTCTTTGGAACAGTGCTTCAAACTTGGATGTGCATTTTAATTCCCTGTGGATCTTGTGAAAATACTCATTAATAAACTGATTTAGTAGGTCAGGGCTGGATCCTAAATTCTGTATTTCTAAGCAGTTTCTCCCAGGTGATTCTGGTATAGCTGGTTTGTGAATAAAAATACCTAAATATTCTAAAATAACTCATGCTGGATAGCACTTTTGCCAATTTCATTGCCTAATGAAACACTGACTTCAATCTGAATTTATTACTTCACAGACTATTTATTGAGAGACTATATGCTAAACACAGTGTTGTAGGCTGTAGGTACTAAGGATGACTAAGATGCAGTTTCATTCTAGCCTAGTTAAATACTAGCTAACATCTAATTATGTCATATTTTGTTCTCCTCCCTATTTTTTTAGTTTGATTTCCTTCTATATCTTTATTGATTACTTTTTCTCATTTCACCTGTAAATTTTTGTGACTCACTACTTATTCCCCAAGTTTAATAGTTTGTTCTTTGTACTTCCTTTACATTCAGATCTTGAGAAAATGATCCCTTTACATTAGATATCATCTCTCTCTGAGTTATTTCCCCAAATTTACCTTTTTAGTGAAAGCTCTGGTCTTCACTTTTCAGATTTTAACTCTTATTATGTTCTCTTTTTAATTCTATACTAGAGACCCGGTGCACAAAAATTTGTGCACTCAGGGGTAGGGGGTTCCTCAGCTCGGCCTGTGCCCTCTCACAGTCTGGGACCCCTCGGGGGTGACCACTTGCTGGCTTAGGCCTGCTCCCTCGGGATTGGGCCTAAGATGGCAGTCAGACATCCTCTGGCAGCCCAGCAGCCCTCGGGGGATGTCCACTTGCCAGCGGGGAGCAGACCTAAGCTGCAGTCGGACATCCTTAGCACTGCTGAGGAGGCAGGAGAGGCTCCCACCACCACTGCTGTACTGGCAGCCATCAGCCTGGATTGTGGCTGAGCAGAGCTCCCCTCTGTGAGAGTGCACTGACCACCAGAGGGCAGCTCCTGCATTGAGCGTCTGCCCCCTGGTGGTCAGTGTGTGTCATAGTGACCAGTCATTCCCAGTCTTTCTGCTGTTAGGGTCAGTTTGCATATTACCCTTTTACTATATAGGATAGAGGCCTGGTGCACAGGTGGGGGTCGGCTGGTTTGCCCTGAAGGGTGTCCTGGATAGTGGGGGTTCCCGCTTGGGTGCCTGGCCAGTCTGATGACAGGGCTGATGGCTGTTTGCAGCTGGTTAACACCCCCTTTCAGGGTGGGGGTCCTCCACTGGGGGTGCCTACCCAATCAGGGTGAAAGCTTAGAGCTGTTTTAAGGCACGTGGACG